>NW_027310492.1:0-10000 GCF_047496795.1 Chiloscyllium punctatum
GTACAGGCCGATTTTCATGCATTTCGTACCGTGGGAAGTGGTCCAAAAGGGAATGGGGGTGAATGTGACTGCTCAACCCGACTCTGAGGCTTCTAACCCGGGTAGCTCGGCCGGGTTTGACCCGGCGGTTCTGCCGTCGGTCTCGCCTTCGAGAGGGGCGCCTCCCCCGTGTACAGGCCGATTTTCGTGCATTTCCAACGGTGGGAAGAGGTTCAAAAGGGGATGGGGGTGAATGTGACTGCTCAACCCGACTCTGAGGCTTCTAACCCGGGTAGCCCGGCCGGGTTTGACCCGGCGGTTCTGCCGTCGGTCTCGCCTTCGAGGGCGGAGCCTCCCCCGTGTACAGGCCGATTTTCGTGCATTTCAAACCGTGGGAAGCGGTCCAAAAGGGGATGGGAGTGAATGTGACTGCTCATACCGACCTTGGCGCTTCCGACCCGGGTAGCTCAGCCGGGTTTGACCCGGCGGTTCTGCCGACGGTCTCGCCTTCGAGGGGGGAGCGTCCCCCGTGTTCAGGCCGAATTTTGTGCATTTCGAACCGTGGGAAGTTGCCCAAAAGTCGATGGGAGTGAATGTGACTGCTCAACCCGACTTTGGCGCTTCCGAGCCGGGTAGCTCAGCCGGGTTTGACCCGGCGGTTCTGCCGACGGTCTCGTCTTCGAGGCGGGTGCCTCCCCCGTGTACAGGCCGATTTTCATGCATTTCGTACCGTGGGAAGTGGTCCAAAAGGGAATAGGGGTGGACGTGACTGCTCATACCGACATTGAGACTTGTAAGCCGTGTAGCTCGGCCGGGTTTGATCCGGCGGGTCTGCCGACGGTCTCGTCTTCGAGGCGGGTGCCTCCCCCGTGTACAGGCCGATTTTCGTGCATTTCGAACCGTGGGAAGTGGTCCAAAAGGGGATGGGGGTGGACGTGACTGCTCAACCCGACTTTGAGGCTTCTAACCCGGGTAGCTCGGCCGGGTTTGACCCGTCGATTCTGCCGATGGTCTCGTTTTGGAGGGGGGAGCCTCCCCCGTGTTCAGTCCGATTTTCGTGCATTTCGAACCGTGGGAAGTGGCCCAAAAGGGGATGGGAGTGAATGTGACTGCTCATACCGACTTTGGCGCTTCCGAGCCTGGTAGCTCAGCCGGGTTTGATCCGGCGGTTCTGCCGACGGTCTCGTCTTCGAGGCGGCTCCCTCCCCCGTGTACAGGCCGATTTTCATGCATTTGCAACGGTGGGAAGTTGCCCAAAAGGGGATGGGAGTGAATGTGACTGCTCAACCCGACTTTGGCGCTTCCGAGCCTGGTAGCTCAGCCGGGTTTGAACCGGCGGTTCTGCCGACGGTCTCGTCTTCGAGGCGGCTCCCTCCCCCGTGTACAGGCCGATTTTCGTGCATTTCGAACCGTGGGAAGTGGTCCAAAAGGGAATGGGGGTGGACGTGACTGCTCAACCCGACTCTGAGGCTTCTAACCCGGGTAGCTCGGCCGGGTTTGATCCGGCGGTTCTGCCGACGGTCTCGTCTTCGAGGCCGGTGCCTCCCCCGTGTACAGGCCGATTTTCGTGCATTTCCAACGGTGGGAAGTGGTCCAAAAGGGAATGGGGGTGGACGTGTCTGCTCATACCGACTTTGAGACTTGTAAGCCGGGTAGCTCAGCCGGGTTTGTTCCGGCGGTTCTGCCGACGGTCTCGTCATCGAGGGGGGAGCCTCCCCCGTGTCCAGGCCGATTTTCATGCATTTCCAACCGTGGGAAGTGGTCCAAAAGGGAATGGGGGTGAATGTGACTGCTCATACCGACTTTGAGACTTTTAAGCCGGGTAGCTCAGCCGGGTTTGACCCGGCGGTTCTGCCGACGGTCTCGCCTTCGAGGGGGGAGCGTCCCCCGTGTTCAGGCCGAATTTTGTGCATTTCGAACCGTGGGAAGTTGCCCAAAAGTCGATGGGAGTGAATGTGACTGCTCAACCCGACTTTGAGACTTGTAAGCCGGGTAGCTCAGCCGGGTTTGACCCGGCGGTTCTGCCGACGGTCTCGTCTTCGAGGCGGGTGCCTCCCCCGTGTACAGGCCGATTTTCATGCATTTCGTACCGTGGGAAGCGGTCCAAAAGGGGATGGGAGTGAACGTGACTGCTCATACCGACTTTGGCGCTTCCGAGCCGGGTAGCTCAGCCGGGTTTGACCCGGCGGGTCTGCCGACGGTCTCGCCTTCGAGGGGGGAGCGTCCCCCGTGTTCAGGCCGAATCTTGTGCATTTCGAACCGTGGGAAGTTGCCCAAAAGTCGATGGGAGTGAATGTGACTGCTCAACCCGACTTTGAGACTTGTAAGCCGGGTAGCTCAGCCGGGTTTGACCCGGCGGTTCTGCCGACGGTCTCGTCTTCGAGGCCGGTGCCTCCCCCGTGTACAGGCCGATTTTCGTGCATTTCCAACGGTGGGAAGTGGTCCAAAAGGGAATGGGGGTGGACGTGTCTGCTCATACCGACTTTGAGACTTGTAAGCCGGGTAGCTCAGCCGGGTTTGTTCCGGCGGTTCTGCCGACGGTCTCGTCATCGAGGGGGGAGCCTCCCCCGTGTCCAGGCCGATTTTCATGCATTTCCAACCGTGGGAAGTGGTCCAAAAGGGAATGGGGGTGAATGTGACTGCTCATACCGACTTTGAGACTTTTAAGCCGGGTAGCTCGGCCGGGTTTGACCCGGCGGTTCTGCCGACGGTCTCGTCTTCGAGGCGGGTGCCTCCCCCGTGTACAGGCCGATTTTCGTGCATTTCGAACCGTGGGAAGTGGTCTAAAAGTCGATGGGAGTGAACGTGACTGCTCAACCCGACTTTGAGACTTGTAAGCCGGGTAGCTCAGCCAGGTTTGACCCGGCGGTTCTGCCGACGGTCTCGCCTTCGAGGGCGGACCCTCCCCCGTGTACAGGCCGGTTTTCGTGCATTTCGAACCGTGGGAAGTGATCCAAAAGGGAATGGGGGTGAACGTGACTGCCCAACCCGGCTTTGAGACTTGTAAGCCGGGTAGCTCAGCCGGGTTGGACCCGGCGGTTCTGCCGACGGTCTCGACTTCGAGGCGGGTGCCTCCCCCGTGTACAGGCCGATTTTCATGCATTTGCAACGGTGGGAAGTTGCCCAAAAGTCGATGGGAGTGAATGTGACTGCTCAACCCGACTTCGAGACTTGTAAGCCGGGTAGCTCAGCCGGGTTTGACCCGGCGGTTCTGCCGACGGTCTCGCCTTCGAGGGGGGAGCCTCCCCCGTGTACAGGCCGATTTTCGTGCATTTCCAACGGTGGGAACAGGTTCAAAAGGGGATGGGAGTGATTGTGACTGCTCAACCCGACTCTAGGGCTTCTAACCCGGGTAGCCCGGCCGGGTTTGACCCGGCGGTTCTGCCGACGGTCTCGTCTTCGAGGCGGGTGCCTCCCCCGTATACAGGCCGATTTTCATGCATTTCGAACCGTGGGAAGTGGTCCAAAAGGGAATGGGGGTGGACGTGTCTGCTCATACCGACTTTGAGACTTGTAAGCCGGGTAGCTCAGCCGGGTTTGATCCGGCGGTTCTGCCGACGGTCTCGCCTTCGAGGGGGGAGCCTCCCCCGTGTTCAGTCCGATTTCCATGCATTTCCAACCGTGGGAAGTTGCCCAAAAGGGGATGGGAGTGAATGTGACTGCTCAACCCGACTTTGGCGCTTCCGAGCCGGGTAGCTCAGCCGGGTTTGACCCGGCGGTTCTGCCGACGGTCTCGTCTTCGAGGCGGGTGCCTCCCCCGTATACAGGCCGATTTTCATGCATTTCGAACCGTGGGAAGTGGTCCAAAAGGGAATGGGGGTGGACGTGTCTGCTCATACCGACTTTGAGACTTGTAAGCCGGGTAGCTCAGCCGGGTTTGATCCGGCGGTTCTGCCGACGGTCTCGCCTTCGAGGGGGGAGCCTCCCCCGTGTTCAGTCCGATTTCCATGCATTTCCAACCGTGGGAAGTTGCCCAAAAGGGGATGGGAGTGAATGTGACTGCTCAACCCGACTTTGGCGCTTCCGAGCCGGGTAGCTCAGCCGGGTTTGACCCGGCGGTTCTGCCGACGGTCTCGTCTTCGAGGCGGGTGCCTCCCCCGTGTACAGGCCGATTTTCATGCATTTGGAACCGTGGGAAGTGGTCCAAAAGGGAATGGGGGTGGACGTGACTGCTCATACCGACTTTGAGACTTGTAAGCCGGGTAGCTCAGCCGGGTTTGACCCGGCGGTTCTGCCGACGGTCTCGCCTTCGAGGGGGGAGCCTCCCCCGTGTTCAGTCCGATTTTCGTGCATTTCCCACGGTGGGAAATGGTATCTTTCATTACGGGGACAAGGGTCTGAAGCGGTGAAGTCAGTAACCGGCATAGTTAAGGAAAGGGTTCGAATTTTCTCAACAGTACGAAAAAAGTGAGCAGGGAAGCTAGAGAAGGTGTCAGTGAGTCCCAAACGAGTGAACCGCAAAACTTAGGGAAATGCCCGAAAGCGTTTTAAAGGGTGAAATCGGGAACGAGGAAATGATCGGAAAGTGCCTGAAAGTGCTAAATGAGTAAACAGAAAAACGAAGAAAAATGTTTGAAAAGAAGAAGTGAGTAACCAGGAAAACTTAGAAAAATGTTCAAAACGAAGAAATCAGTAACCAGGAAAACTTAGAAAAATGATCAAAAAGAAGAAATGAGTAACCAGGAAAACTTAGAAAAATGTTTAAAAAGAAGAAATCAGTAACCAGGAAAACTTAGGAAAATGTTTAAAAAGAAGAAATCAGTAACCAGAAAAACTGCGAAAAATGTTTAAAAAGAAGAAATGAGTAACCAGAAAAACTTAGAAAAATGTTTAAAAAGAAGAAATCAGTAACCAGGAAAACTTAGAAAAATGTTTAAAAAGAAGAAATCAGTAACCAGGAAAACTTAGAAAAATGTTATAAAAGAAGAAGTGAGTAACCAGAAAAACTTAGAAAAATGTTTAAAAAGAAGAAATCAGTAACCAGAAAAACTGCGAAAAATGTTTAAAAAGAAGAAATCAGTAACCAGACAAACTGCGAAAAATGTTTAAAAAGAAGAAATCAGTAACCAGGAAAACTTAGAAAAATGTTTAAAAAGAAGAAGTGAGTAACCAGAAAAACTTAGAAAAATGTTTAAAAAGAAGAAATCAGTAACCAGAAAAACTTAGAAAAATGTTTAAAAAGAAGAAATCAGTAACCAGAAAAACTGCGAAAAATGTTTAAAAAGAAGAAATCAGTAACCAGAAAAACTTAGAAAAATGTTTAAAAAGAAGAAGTGAGTAACCAGAAAAACTTAGAAAAATGTTTAAAAAGAAGAAATCAGTAACCAGAAAAACGGCGAAAAATGTTTAAAAAGAAGAAATCAGTAACCAGACAAACTGCGAAAAATGTTTAAAAAGAAGAAATCAGTAACCAGAAAAACTTAGAAAAATGTTTAAAAAGAAGAAATCAGTAACCAGAAAAACTTAGAAAAATGTTTCAAAAGAAGAAGTGAGTAACCAGAAAAACTTAGAAAAATGTTTAAAAAGAAGAAGTGAGTAACCAGAAAAACTTAGAAAAATGTTTAAAAAGAAGAAATCAGTAACCAGAAAAACTTAGAAAAATGTTTAAAAAGAAGAAATCAGTAACCAGAAAAACTGCGAAAAATGTTTAAAAAGAAGAAATCAGTAACCAGACAAACTGCGAAAAATGTTTAAAAAGAAGAAATCAGTAACCAGGAAAACTTAGAAAAATGTTTAAAAAGAAGAAGTCAGTAACCAGAAAAACTTAGAAAAATGTTTAAAAAGAAGAAATCAGTAACCAGAAAAACTTAGAAAAATGTTTAAAAAGAAGAAATCAGTAACCAGAAAAACTGCGAAAAATGTTTAAAAAGAAGAAATCAGTAACCAGAAAAACTTAGAAAAATGTTTAAAAAGAAGAAGTGAGTAACCAGAAAAACTTAGAAAAATGTTTAAAAAGAAGAAATCAGTAACCAGAAAAACGGCGAAAAATGTTTAAAAAGAAGAAATCAGTAACCAGACAAACTGCGAAAAATGTTTAAAAAGAAGAAATCAGTAACCAGAAAAACTTAGAAAAATGTTTCAAAAGAAGAAGTGAGTAACCAGAAAAACTTAGAAAAATGTTTAAAAAGAAGAAGTGAGTAACCAGAAAAACTTAGAAAAATGTTTAAAAAGAAGAAATCAGTAACCAGAAAAACTTAGAAAAATGTTTAAAAAGAAGAAATCAGTAACCAGAAAAACTGCGAAAAATGTTTAAAAAGAAGAAATCAGTAACCAGACAAACTGCGAAAAATGTTTAAAAAGAAGAAATCAGTAACCAGGAAAACTTAGAAAAATGTTTAAAAAGAAGAAGTGAGTAACCAGAAAAACTTAGAAAAATGTTTAAAAAGAAGAAATCAGTAACCAGAAAAACTTAGAAAAATGTTTAAAAAGAAGAAATCAGTAACCAGAAAAACTGCGAAAAATGTTTAAAAAGAAGAAATCAGTAACCAGAAAAACTTAGAAAAATGTTTAAAAAGAAGAAGTGAGTAACCAGAAAAACTTAGAAAAATGTTTAAAAAGAAGAAATCAGTAACCAGAAAAACGGCGAAAAATGTTTAAAAAGAAGAAATCAGTAACCAGACAAACTGCGAAAAATGTTTAAAAAGAAGAAATCAGTAACCAGAAAAACTTAGAAAAATGTTTCAAAAGAAGAAGTGAGTAACCAGAAAAACTTAGAAAAATGTTTAAAAAGAAGAAGTGAGTAACCAGAAAAACTTAGAAAAATGTTTAAAAAGAAGAAATCAGTAACCAGAAAAACTTAGAAAAATGTTTAAAAAGAAGAAATCAGTAACCAGAAAAACTTAGAAAAATGTTTAAAAAGAAGAAATCAGTAACCAGAAAAACTGCGAAAAATGTTTAAAAAGAAGAAATCAGTAACCAGACAAACTGCGAAAAATGTTTAAAAAGAAGAAATCAGTAACCAGGAAAACTTAGAAAAATGTTTAAAAAGAAGAAGTGAGTAACCAGAAAAACTTAGAAAAATGTTTAAAAAGAAGAAATCAGTAACCAGAAAAACTTAGAAAAATGTTTAAAAAGAAGAAATCAGTAACCAGAAAAACTGCGAAAAATGTTTAAAAAGAAGAAATCAGTAACCAGGAAAACTTAGAAAAATGTTTAAAAAGAAGAAGTGAGTAACCAGAAAAACTTAGAAAAATGTTTAAAAAGAAGAAATCAGTAACCAGAAAAACTTAGAAAAATGTTTAAAAAGAAGAAATCAGTAACCAGAAAAACTGCGAAAAATGTTTAAAAAGAAGAAATCAGTAACCAGAAAAACTTAGAAAAATGTTTAAAAAGAAGAAGTGAGTAACCAGAAAAACTTAGAAAAATGTTTAAAAAGAAGAAATCAGTAACCAGAAAAACGGCGAAAAATGTTTAAAAAGAAGAAATCAGTAACCAGACAAACTGCGAAAAATGTTTAAAAAGAAGAAATCAGTAACCAGAAAAACTTAGAAAAATGTTTCAAAAGAAGAAGTGAGTAACCAGAAAAACTTAGAAAAATGTTTAAAAAGAAGAAGTGAGTAACCAGAAAAACTTAGAAATTTAAAAAGAAGAAATCAGTAACCAGAAAAACTTAGAAAAATGTTTAAAAAGAAGAAATCAGTAACCAGAAAAACTGCGAAAAATGTTTAAAAAGAAGAAATCAGTAACCAGGAAAACTTAGAAAAATGTTTAAAAAGAAGAAATGAGTAACCAGGAAAACTTAGAAAAATGTTTAAAAAGAAGAAATGAGTAACCAGGAAAACTTAGAAAAATGTTTAAAAAGAAGAAATCAGTAACCAGAAAAACTTAGAAAAATGTTTAAAAAGAAGAAATCAGTAACCAGAAAAACGGCGAAAAATGTTTAAAAAGAAGAAATGAGTAACCAGAAAAACTTAGAAAAATGTTTAAAAAGAAGAAATCAGTAACCAGAAAAACGGCGAAAAATGTTTAAAAAGAAGAAATCAGTAACCAGAAAAACTTAGAAAAATGTTTAAAAAGAAGAAGTGAGTAACCAGAAAAACTTAGAAAAATGTTTAAAAAGAAGAAATGAGTAACCAGAAAAACTTAGAAAAATGTTTAAAAAGAAGAAATCAGTAACCAGAAAAACTTAGAAAAATGTTTAAAAAGAAGAAATGAGTAACCAGAAAAACGGCGAAAAATGTTTAAAAAGAAGAAATCAGTAACCAGAAAAACGGCGAAAAATGTTTAAAAAGAAGAAATCAGTAACCAGACAAACTGCGAAAAATGTTTAAAAAGAAGAAATCAGTAACCAGAAAAACTTAGAAAAATGTTTAAAAAGAAGAAATCAGTAACCAGGAAAACTTGGAAAAAAACACTTAGAAAAATTTTCAGCAAAGTGTGAAAAATATTCTAAGTGTCAGCGGAGGAAAATGCTGCAGCATCGGGAAAGATTCGCAAACTTACACCGAACATGTGCTCCGAAGTGCCGGAGGAATTGGGTGAATTGAGCCCGGCAAATGGCCAGCTGTCGTTTTGTGCCTGCAGCCCGAAAACTTTAACTTTGTCTGTCGCGGAAGTCCGGACCGAGAAAAATCCAAACGGTTTTGACCGGACCGAGTTCCAGACCGATGCAGTCAAATTTGGAATTCAGACCCATTCAGTGCCACTTGTAGTTTTTCCGCAGTGAGGTTGGCGGGGTACCCGGAGATATATGGGAACACGATTTTTAGAACAAAATGGCGGCGCGGGACCGTTCTGAAAGGCATCCGAAAAACGGTTCCACGGGCATAGCACTTTAATGACAGGTATGAGTGCATGCCGGAGAGCTCTTGGAAGTCGAATTTTTGACACTTTGTCAATTTTTTGACAGATTTGACAAACTCTTTCTGTCTGTTCTAAGAGTCAGTCAGAGACTTGTGCGGCGGTCTTTTGACACTATTGGAGGGCGGGCAAACCCCACGTTGACTCCGGCCGTCCCTCCACAGGCGCTCGTGTCCAAAATGAAGGCGAGAGACGCGAGTGGCCTGGTTCCCTTGGGTGTTGCCAAGAAGGCTGCGGGCTGACCGTTGCCTGAGCACTCCCTAAAGCCTCTTGTGATGAGAGCAGACCTCGCCTGCCGCACGACCGGCTCTGGGAGTCGTTGGGCCGCTATTTGTGAATAGTCTGGTCCTCCTCTGCCACCCGGACAAGCGCGATGGCTCTGCCGCCCTGCGGTGCTCGTCACCCAGGTTTGGGGAACACGATACTCGTAACAAAAATAAAAGGCGGCTCGGGACCTGCAGGCGAAAGGGGTCCCGTGGTGCTAAGCACGTCGACTTCGGGTCTCGGTGCAAGCCGGAGAGCTCACGGAAGTCTAAAGTTTTCGGCACGTGGTCGAATCTTTTCAAAGGCTTACCCGGCTCTTTCCGTCCATTCTGAGAGTAAGTCAGAGGCCGGTGCGGAGGTCTCTTGACAATCGGAGGGGGTGGTGGCCCTCCGCAGGCGCTCGTGTCGAAAATGAAGGCGAGAGACGCGAGTGGCCTGGTTCCCCTGGGTGTTGCCAGGAAGGCTGCGGGCTGACCCTTGCCTGAGCACTCCCTAAAGCCTCTTGTGATGAGAGCAGACCTCGCGCGCCGCACGACCGGCTCTGGGAGTCGTTGGGCCGCTATCTGTGAATAGTCTGGTCCTCCTCTGCCACCCGGCCAAGTGCGATGGCTCTGCCGCCCTGCGGTGCTCGTCACGCAGGTATGGGGCACACGATGCTCGTAACAGCAAATAAAGGCGGCTCGGGACCTGCAGGCGAAAGGGGTCCCGTGGTGCTTAGCACGTCGACTTCGGGTCTCGGTGCAAGCCGGAGAGCTCACGGAAGTCTAAAGTTTTCGGCACGTGGTCGAATCTTTTGAAAGGCTTACCCGGCTCTTTCCGTCCATTCTGAGAGTCAGTCAGAGGCCGGTGCGGCGGTCTATTGACGACCGGAGGCTCCCATGGGTGTTGCGATGAGGGTGGAGGGCACAGAACCTTGCCTTAGCACTCCCTAATAAAGCCTCTTGTGAAGAGAGCAGAC
>NW_027310492.1:25000-40000 GCF_047496795.1 Chiloscyllium punctatum
GGTTGGTATAAATCAGTAACCACCGACACTTAGAATATTTTCGGGTTGGTACAAATCAGTAACCACTGACACTTAGAATATTTTCGAGTTGGTATAAATCAGTAACCACTGACACTTAGAATTTTTTCGAGTTGGTATAAATCAGTAACCACTGACACTTAGAATATTTTCGGGTTGGTATAAATCAGTAACCACCGACACTTAGAATATTTTCGGGTTGGTATAAATCAGTAACCACTGACACTTAGAATTTTTTCGGGTCGGTACAAATCAGTAACCACTGACACTTAGAATATTTTCGGGTTGGTATAAATCAGTAACCACCGACACTTAGAATATTTTCGAGTTGGTATAAATCAGTAACCACTGACACTTAGAATTTTTTCGAGTTGGTATAAATCAGTAACCACTGACACTTAGAATATTTTCGGGTTGGTATAAATCAGTAACCACCGACACTTAGAATATTTTCGAGTTGGTATAAATCAGTAACCACTGACACTTAGAATTTTTTCGAGTTGGTATAAATCAGTAACCACTGACACTTAGAATATTTTCGGGTTGGTATAAATCAGTAACCACCGACACTTAGAATATTTTCGAGTTGGTATAAATCAGTAACCACCGACACTTAGAATTTTTTCGAGTTGGTATAAATCAGTAACCACTGACACTTAGAATTTTTTCGGGTTGGTATAAATCAGTAACCACCGACACTTAGAATATTTTCGAGTTGGTATAAATCAGTAACCACTGACACTTAGAATTTTTTCGGGTCGGTATAAATCAGTAACCACTGACACTTAGAATTTTTTCGAGTTGGTATAAATCAGTAACCACTGACACTTAGAATATTTTCGGGTTGGTATAAATCAGTAACCACTGACACTTAGAATTTTTTCGACTTGGTATAAATCAGTAACCACTGACACTTAGAATTTTTTCGGGTTGGTATAAATCAGTAACCACTGACACTTAGAATATTTTCGGGTCGGTACAAATCAGTAACCACTGACACTTAGAATATTTTCGGGTTGGTATAAATCAGTAACCACTGACACTTAGAATTTTTTCGAGTTGGTATAAATCAGTAACCACTGACACTTAGAATTTTTTCGGGTTGGTATAAATCAGTAACCACCGACACTTAGAATATTTTCGGGTTGGTATAAATCAGTAACCACCGACACTTAGAATTTTTTCGGCTCAGTAGAAATCAGTAACCAAGCGCATTTTTGAATTGGTTACTGATTTCTCCGTTCGAGTTGCGGCTGCGGTTGGCTTCAAATAGTGGTGGGGGCTTAATTATCGCCGAGGGGAGCATGTCCCGGTGGTGTGGCCGAGGATGGAGTGCCTTTTGAAGGGGGTGTTTCTGAATTTGGACCCTTTTTGAGTTGCATGGCCGGATGGGTGTGGTTTTGAAGGGTGTGTCTGTCTGGAGTGGCACCGGCGTTGGTGTGAGGCTGAGGGTGGGCGTTCGGTTCCTGGTTAGGGATAGGGAAAGGGTGAGACTTAGCTTTAGTGCTCGTGCCCCCGATTTTGGTAATGTTTGACGTCAATTTTCCAAGGAGGCGAATGCAAGGCTTCAGAGGGACTTTGAGTGTTCGGGGGCGGGGTAGCTCAGCCGGATTTGCCCCGGCGGTTCTGCGGACGGTGTTGACTTCGAGGGCGGACCGGCCCCCGTGTTCAGTCCGAATATCGTGCATTGTTAACGGCGGGAAGTGTTCCAAAAGGGAATGGGATTGAATGTGACTGCTGAAGCCGACTTTGAGACCTGTAACGCGGGTAGCTCAGCCGGATTTGACCCGGCGGTTCTGGCGACGGTCTCGCCTTCGAGGGGGGAGCGCCCCGCGTGTTCAGGCCGAATTTTGTGCATTTCCATCGGCGGGAAGAGGTCCAAACGGGAATGGGATTGAATGTGACTGCTGAAGCCGACATTGAGACCTCTAACGCGGGTAGCTCGGCAGGATTTGACCCGGCGGTTCTGCCGAAGGTCTCACCTTCGAGGGGGGAGCGTCCCGCGTGTTCAGGCCGAATATCGTGCATTGTTAACGGCGGGAAGTGTTCCAAAAGGGAATGGGATTGAATGTGACTGCTGAAGCCGACATTGAGACCTCTAACGCGGGTAGCTCGGCCGGATTTGACCCGGCGGTTCTGGCGACGGTCTCGCCTTCGAGGGGGGAGCGTCCCGCGTGTTCAGGCCGAATTTTGTGCATTTCCATCGGCGGGAAGAGGTCCAAACGGGAATGGGATTGAATGTGACTGCTGAAGCCGACATTGAGACCTCTAACGCGGGTAGCTCGGCCGGATTTGACCCGGCGGTTCTGCCGAAGGTCTCACCTTCGAGGGGGGAGCCTCCCGCGTGTTCAGGCCGAATTTTGTGCATTTCCATCGGCGGGAAGAGGTCCAAACGGGAATGGGATTGAATGTGACTGCTGAAGCCGACATTGAGACCTCTAACGCGGGTAGCTCGGCCGGATTTGACCCGGCGGTTCTGCCGAAGGTCTCACCTTCGAGGGGGGAGCGCCCACCGTGTACAGGCCGATTTTCATGCATTTCCAACCGTGGGAAGGGGTCCGAAAGGGGATGGGGGTGAACGTGACTGCTCAACCCGACTTTGAGACCTGTAACGCGGGTAGCTCAGCCGGATTTGACCCGGCGGTTCTGGCGACGGTCTCGCCTTCGAGGGGGGAGCGTCCCGCGTGTTCAGGCCGAATTTTGTGCATTTCCATCGGCGGGAAGAGGTCCAAACGGGAATGGGATTGAATGTGACTGCTGAAGCCGACATTGAGACCTCTAACGCGGGTAGCTCGGCAGGATTTGACCCGGCGGTTCTGCCGAAGGTCTCACCTTCGAGGGGGGAGCGCCCACCGTGTACAGGCCGATTTTCATGCATTTCCAACCGTGGGAAGGGGGCCGAAAGGGGATGGGGGTGAATGTGACTGCTCAACCCGACTTTGAGGCATCTAACCCGGGTAGCTCAGCCGGGTTTGACCCGGCGGTTCTGCCGACGGCCTCGCCTTCGAGGGGGGAGCGTCCCCCGTGTACAGGCCGATTTTCATGCATTTCGAACCGTGGGAAGTGGCCCAAAAGGGGATGGGAGTGAATGTGACTGCTCAACCCGACTTTGGCGCTTCCGAGCCGGGTAGCTCAGCCGGGTTTGACCCGGCGGTTCTGCCGACGGTCTCGTCTTCGAGGCGGGTGCCTCCCCCGTGTACAGGCCGATTTTCATGCATTTCGTACCGTGGGAAGTGGTCCAAAAGGGAATGGGGGTGGACGTGACTGCTCATACCGACATCGAGACTTGTAAGCCGTGTAGCTCGGCCGGGTTTGATCCGGCGGGTCTGCCGACGGTCTCGTCTTCGAGAGGGGGGCCTCCCCCGTGTACAGGCCGATTTTCGTGCATTTCCAACGGTGGGAAGAGGTTCAAAAGGGGATGGGGGTGAATGTGACTGCTCAATGACTGCTCAACCCGACTCTGAGGCTTCTAACCCGGGTAGCCCGGCCGGGTTTGACCCGGCGGTTCTGCCGTCGGTCTCGCCTTCGAGGGCGGAGCCTCCCCGTGTACAGGCCGATTTTCGTGCATTTCAAACCGTGGGAAGCGGTCCAAAAGGGGATGGGAGTGAATGTGACTGCTCATACCGACCTTGGCGCTTCCGACCCGGGTAGCTCAGCCGGGTTTGACCCGGCGGTTCTGCCGACGGTCTCGTCTTCGAGGCGGGTGCCTCCCCCGTGTACAGGCCGATTTTCATGCATTTCGTACCGTGGGAAGTGGTCCAAAAGGGAATGGGGGTGAATGTGACTGCTCAACCCGACTCTGAGGCTTCTAACCCGGGTAGCTCGGCCGGGTTTGACCCGGCGGTTCTGCCGTCGGTCTCGCCTTCGAGAGGGGCGCCTCCCCCGTGTACAGGCCGATTTTCGTGCATTTCCAACGGTGGGAAGAGGTTCAAAAGGGGATGGGGGTGAATGTGACTGCTCAACCCGACTCTGAGGCTTCTAACCCGGGTAGCCCGGCCGGGTTTGACCCGGCGGTTCTGCCGTCGGTCTCGCCTTCGAGGGCGGAGCCTCCCCCGTGTACAGGCCGATTTTCGTGCATTTCAAACCGTGGGAAGCGGTCAAAAGGGGATGGGAGTGAATGTGACTGCTCATACCGACCTTGGCGCTTCCGACCCGGGTAGCTCAGCCGGGTTTGACCCGGCGGTTCTGCCGACGGTCTCGCCTTCGAGGGGGGAGCGTCCCCCGTGTTCAGGCCGAATTTTGTGCATTTCGAACCGTGGGAAGTTGCCCAAAAGTCGATGGGAGTGAATGTGACTGCTCAACCCGACTTTGGCGCTTCCGAGCCGGGTAGCTCAGCCGGGTTTGACCCGGCGGTTCTGCCGACGGTCTCGTCTTCGAGGCGGGTGCCTCCCCCGTGTACAGGCCGATTTTCATGCATTTCGTACCGTGGGAAGTGGTCCAAAAGGGAATAGGGGTGGACGTGACTGCTCATACCGACATTGAGACTTGTAAGCCGTGTAGCTCGGCCGGGTTTGATCCGGCGGGTCTGCCGACGGTCTCGTCTTCGAGGCGGGTGCCTCCCCCGTGTACAGGCCGATTTTCGTGCATTTCGAACCGTGGGAAGTGGTCCAAAAGGGGATGGGGGTGGACGTGACTGCTCAACCCGACTTTGAGGCTTCTAACCCGGGTAGCTCGGCCGGGTTTGACCCGTCGATTCTGCCGATGGTCTCGTTTTGGAGGGGGGAGCCTCCCCCGTGTTCAGTCCGATTTTCGTGCATTTCGAACCGTGGGAAGTGGCCCAAAAGGGGATGGGAGTGAATGTGACTGCTCATACCGACTTTGGCGCTTCCGAGCCTGGTAGCTCAGCCGGGTTTGATCCGGCGGTTCTGCCGACGGTCTCGTCTTCGAGGCGGCTCCCTCCCCCGTGTACAGGCCGATTTTCATGCATTTGCAACGGTGGGAAGTTGCCCAAAAGGGGATGGGAGTGAATGTGACTGCTCAACCCGACTTTGGCGCTTCCGAGCCTGGTAGCTCAGCCGGGTTTGAACCGGCGGTTCTGCCGACGGTCTCGTCTTCGAGGCGGCTCCCTCCCCCGTGTACAGGCCGATTTTCGTGCATTTCGAACCGTGGGAAGTGGTCCAAAAGGGAATGGGGGTGGACGTGACTGCTCAACCCGACTCTGAGGCTTCTAACCCGGGTAGCTCGGCCGGGTTTGATCCGGCGGTTCTGCCGACGGTCTCGTCTTCGAGGCCGGTGCCTCCCCCGTGTACAGGCCGATTTTCGTGCATTTCCAACGGTGGGAAGTGGTCCAAAAGGGAATGGGGGTGGACGTGTCTGCTCATACCGACTTTGAGACTTGTAAGCCGGGTAGCTCAGCCGGGTTTGTTCCGGCGGTTCTGCCGACGGTCTCGTCATCGAGGGGGGAGCCTCCCCCGTGTCCAGGCCGATTTTCATGCATTTCCAACCGTGGGAAGTGGTCCAAAAGGAATGGGGGTGAATGTGACTGCTCATACCGACTTTGAGACTTTTAAGCCGGGTAGCTCAGCCGGGTTTGACCCGGCGGTTCTGCCGACGGTCTCGCCTTCGAGGGGGGAGCGTCCCCCGTGTTCAGCCGAATTTTGTGCATTTCGAACCGTGGGAAGTTGCCCAAAAGTCGATGGGAGTGAATGTGACTGCTCAACCCGACTTTGAGACTTGTAAGCGGGTAGCTCAGCCGGGTTTGACCCGGCGGTTCTGCCGACGGTCTCGTCTTCGAGGCGGGTGCCTCCCCCGTGTACAGGCCGATTTTCATGCATTTCGTACCGTGGGAAGCGGTCCAAAAGGGGATGGGAGTGAACGTGACTGCTCATACCGACTTTGGCGCTTCCGAGCCGGGTAGCTCAGCCGGGTTTGACCCGGCGGGTCTGCCGACGGTCTCGCCTTCGAGGGGGGAGCGTCCCCCGTGTTCAGGCCGAATCTTGTGCATTTCGAACCGTGGGAAGTTGCCCAAAAGTCGATGGGAGTGAATGTGACTGCTCAACCCGACTTTGAGACTTGTAAGCCGGGTAGCTCAGCCGGGTTTGACCCGGCGGTTCTGCCGACGGTCTCGTCTTCGAGGCCGGTGCCTCCCCCGTGTACAGGCCGATTTTCGTGCATTTCCAACGGTGGGAAGTGGTCCAAAAGGGAATGGGGGTGGACGTGTCTGCTCATACCGACTTTGAGACTTGTAAGCCGGGTAGCTCAGCCGGGTTTGTTCCGGCGGTTCTGCCGACGGTCTCGTCATCGAGGGGGGAGCCTCCCCCGTGTCCAGGCCGATTTTCATGCATTTCCAACCGTGGGAAGTGGTCCAAAAGGGAATGGGGGTGAATGTGACTGCTCATACCGACTTTGAGACTTTTAAGCCGGGTAGCTCGGCCGGGTTTGACCCGGCGGTTCTGCCGACGGTCTCGTCTTCGAGGCGGGTGCCTCCCCCGTGTACAGGCCGATTTTCGTGCATTTCGAACCGTGGGAAGTGGTCTAAAAGTCGATGGGAGTGAACGTGACTGCTCAACCCGACTTTGAGACTTGTAAGCCGGGTAGCTCAGCCAGGTTTGACCCGGCGGTTCTGCCGACGGTCTCGCCTTCGAGGGCGGACCCTCCCCCGTGTACAGGCCGGTTTTCGTGCATTTCGAACCGTGGGAAGTGATCCAAAAGGGAATGGGGGTGAACGTGACTGCCCAACCCGGCTTTGAGACTTGTAAGCCGGGTAGCTCAGCCGGTTGGACCCGGCGGTTCTGCCGACGGTCTCGACTTCGAGGCGGGTGCCTCCCCCGTGTACAGGCCGATTTTCATGCATTTGCAACGGTGGGAAGTTGCCCAAAAGTCGATGGGAGTGAATGTGACTGCTCAACCCGACTTCGAGACTTGTAAGCCGGGTAGCTCAGCCGGGTTTGACCCGGCGGTTCTGCCGACGGTCTCGCCTTCGAGGGGGAGCCTCCCCCGTGTACAGGCCGATTTTCGTGCATTTCCAACGGTGGGAACAGGTTCAAAAGGGGATGGGAGTGATTGTGACTGCTCAACCCGACTCTAGGGCTTCTAACCCGGGTAGCCCGGCCGGGTTTGACCCGGCGGTTCTGCCGACGGTCTCGTCTTCGAGGCGGGTGCCTCCCCCGTATACAGGCCGATTTTCATGCATTTCGAACCGTGGGAAGTGGTCCAAAAGGGAATGGGGGTGGACGTGTCTGCTCATACCGACTTTGAGACTTGTAAGCCGGGTAGCTCAGCCGGGTTTGATCCGGCGGTTCTGCCGACGGTCTCGCCTTCGAGGGGGGAGCCTCCCCGTGTTCAGTCCGATTTCCATGCATTTCCAACCGTGGGAAGTTGCCCAAAAGGGGATGGGAGTGAATGTGACTGCTCAACCCGACTTTGGCGCTTCCGAGCCGGGTAGCTCAGCCGGGTTTGACCCGGCGGTTCTGCCGACGGTCTCGTCTTCGAGGCGGGTGCCTCCCCCGTATACAGGCCGATTTTCATGCATTTCGAACCGTGGGAAGTGGTCCAAAAGGGAATGGGGGTGGACGTGTCTGCTCATACCGACTTTGAGACTTGTAAGCCGGGTAGCTCAGCCGGGTTTGATCCGGCGGTTCTGCCGACGGTCTCGCCTTCGAGGGGGGAGCCTCCCCCGTGTTCAGTCCGATTTCCATGCATTTCCAACCGTGGGAAGTTGCCCAAAAGGGGATGGGAGTGAATGTGACTGCTCAACCCGACTTTGGCGCTTCCGAGCCGGGTAGCTCAGCCGGGTTTGACCCGGCGGTTCTGCCGACGGTCTCGTCTTCGAGGCGGGTGCCTCCCCCGTGTACAGGCCGATTTTCATGCATTTGGAACCGTGGGAAGTGGTCCAAAAGGGAATGGGGGTGGACGTGACTGCTCATACCGACTTTGAGACTTGTAAGCCGGGTAGCTCAGCCGGGTTTGACCCGGCGGTTCTGCCGACGGTCTCGCCTTCGAGGGGGGAGCCTCCCCCGTGTTCAGTCCGATTTTCGTGCATTTCCCACGGTGGGAAATGGTATCTTTCATTACGGGGACAAGGGTCTGAAGCGGTGAAGTCAGTAACCGGCATAGTTAAGGAAAGGGTTCGAATTTTCTCAACAGTACGAAAAAAGTGAGCAGGGAAGCTAGAGAAGGTGTCAGTGAGTCCCAAACGAGTGAACCGCAAAACTTAGGGAAATGCCCGAAAGCGTTTTAAAGGGTGAAATCGGGAACGAGGAAATGATCGGAAAGTGCCTGAAAGTGCTAAATGAGTAAACAGAAAAACGAAGAAAAATGTTTGAAAAGAAGAAGTGAGTAACCAGGAAAACTTAGAAAAATGTTCAAAACGAAGAAATCAGTAACCAGGAAAACTTAGAAAAATGATCAAAAAGAAGAAATGAGTAACCAGGAAAACTTAGAAAAATGTTTAAAAAGAAGAAATCAGTAACCAGGAAAACTTAGGAAAATGTTTAAAAAGAAGAAATCAGTAACCAGAAAAACTGCGAAAAATGTTTAAAAAGAAGAAATGAGTAACCAGAAAAACTTAGAAAAATGTTTAAAAAGAAGAAATCAGTAACCAGGAAAACTTAGAAAAATGTTTAAAAAGAAGAAATCAGTAACCAGGAAAACTTAGAAAAATGTTATAAAAGAAGAAGTGAGTAACCAGAAAAACTTAGAAAAATGTTTAAAAAGAAGAAATCAGTAACCAGAAAAACTGCGAAAAATGTTTAAAAAGAAGAAATCAGTAACCAGACAAACTGCGAAAAATGTTTAAAAAGAAGAAATCAGTAACCAGGAAAACTTAGAAAAATGTTTAAAAAGAAGAAGTGAGTAACCAGAAAAACTTAGAAAAATGTTTAAAAAGAAGAAATCAGTAACCAGAAAAACTTAGAAAAATGTTTAAAAAGAAGAAATCAGTAACCAGAAAAACTGCGAAAAATGTTTAAAAAGAAGAAATCAGTAACCAGAAAAACTTAGAAAAATGTTTAAAAAGAAGAAGTGAGTAACCAGAAAACTTAGAAAAATGTTTAAAAAGAAGAAATCAGTAACCAGAAAAACGGCGAAAAATGTTTAAAAAGAAGAAATCAGTAACCAGACAAACTGCGAAAAATGTTTAAAAAGAAGAAATCAGTAACCAGAAAAACTTAGAAAAATGTTTAAAAAGAAGAAATCAGTAACCAGAAAAACTTAGAAAAATGTTTCAAAAGAAGAAGTGAGTAACCAGAAAAACTTAGAAAAATGTTTAAAAAGAAGAAGTGAGTAACCAGAAAAACTTAGAAAAATGTTTAAAAAGAAGAAATCAGTAACCAGAAAAACTTAGAAAAATGTTTAAAAAGAAGAAATCAGTAACCAGAAAAACTGCGAAAAATGTTTAAAAAGAAGAAATCAGTAACCAGACAAACTGCGAAAAATGTTTAAAAAGAAGAAATCAGTAACCAGGAAAACTTAGAAAAATGTTTAAAAAGAAGAAGTCAGTAACCAGAAAAACTTAGAAAAATGTTTAAAAAGAAGAAATCAGTAACCAGAAAAACTTAGAAAAATGTTTAAAAAGAAGAAATCAGTAACCAGAAAAACTGCGAAAAATGTTTAAAAGAAGAAATCAGTAACCAGAAAAACTTAGAAAAATGTTTAAAAAGAAGAAGTGAGTAACCAGAAAAACTTAGAAAAATGTTTTAAAAAGAAGAAATCAGTAACCAGAAAAACGGCGAAAAATGTTTAAAAAGAAGAAATCAGTAACCAGACAAACTGCGAAAAATGTTTAAAAAGAAGAAATCAGTAACCAGAAAAACTTAGAAAAATGTTTCAAAAGAAGAAGTGAGTAACCAGAAAAACTTAGAAAAATGTTTAAAAAGAAGAAGTGAGTAACCAGAAAAACTTAGAAAAATGTTTAAAAAGAAGAAATCAGTAACCAGAAAAACTTAGAAAAATGTTTAAAAAGAAGAAATCAGTAACCAGAAAAACTGCGAAAAATGTTTAAAAAGAAGAAATCAGTAACCAGACAAACTGCGAAAAATGTTTAAAAAGAAGAAATCAGTAACCAGGAAAACTTAGAAAAATGTTTAAAAAGAAGAAGTGAGTAACCAGAAAAACTTAGAAAAATGTTTAAAAAGAAGAAATCAGTAACCAGAAAAACTTAGAAAAATGTTTAAAAAGAAGAAATCAGTAACCAGAAAAACTGCGAAAAATGTTTAAAAAGAAGAAATCAGTAACCAGAAAAACTTAGAAAAATGTTTAAAAAGAAGAAGTGAGTAACCAGAAAAACTTAGAAAAATGTTTAAAAAGAAGAAATCAGTAACCAGAAAAACGGCGAAAAATGTTTAAAAAGAAGAAATCAGTAACCAGACAAACTGCGAAAAATGTTTAAAAAGAAGAAATCAGTAACCAGAAAAACTTAGAAAAATGTTTCAAAAGAAGAAGTGAGTAACCAGAAAAACTTAGAAAAATGTTTAAAAAGAAGAAGTGAGTAACCAGAAAAACTTAGAAAAATGTTTAAAAAGAAGAAATCAGTAACCAGAAAAACTTAGAAAAATGTTTAAAAAGAAGAAATCAGTAACCAGAAAAACTTAGAAAAATGTTTAAAAAGAAGAAATCAGTAACCAGAAAAACTGCGAAAAATGTTTAAAAAGAAGAAATCAGTAACCAGACAAACTGCGAAAAATGTTTAAAAAGAAGAAATCAGTAACCAGGAAAACTTAGAAAAATGTTTAAAAAGAAGAAGTGAGTAACCAGAAAAACTTAGAAAAATGTTTAAAAAGAAGAAATCAGTAACCAGAAAAACTTAGAAAAATGTTTAAAAAGAAGAAATCAGTAACCAGAAAAACTGCGAAAAATGTTTAAAAAGAAGAAATCAGTAACCAGGAAAACTTAGAAAAATGTTTAAAAAGAAGAAGTGAGTAACCAGAAAAACTTAGAAAAATGTTTAAAAGAAGAAATCAGTAACCAGAAAAACTTAGAAAAATGTTTAAAAAGAAGAAATCAGTAACCAGAAAAACTGCGAAAAATGTTTAAAAAGAAGAAATCAGTAACCAGAAAAACTTAGAAAAATGTTTAAAAAGAAGAAGTGAGTAACCAGAAAAACTTAGAAAAATGTTTAAAAAGAAGAAATCAGTAACCAGAAAAACGGCGAAAATGTTTAAAAAGAAGAAATCAGTAACCAGACAAACTGCGAAAAATGTTTAAAAAGAAGAAATCAGTAACCAGAAAAACTTAGAAAAATGTTTCAAAAGAAGAAGTGAGTAACCAGAAAAACTTAGAAAAATGTTTAAAAAGAAGAAGTGAGTAACCAGAAAAACTTAGAAAAATGTTTAAAAAGAAGAAATCAGTAACCAGAAAAACTTAGAAAAATGTTTAAAAAGAAGAAATCAGTAACCAGAAAAACTGCGAAAAATGTTTAAAAAGAAGAAATCAGTAACCAGGAAAACTTAGAAAAATGTTTAAAAAGAAGAAATGAGTAACCAGGAAAACTTAGAAAAATGTTTAAAAAGAAGAAATGAGTAACCAGGAAAACTTAGAAAAATGTTTAAAAAGAAGAAATCAGTAACCAGAAAAACTTAGAAAAATGTTTAAAAAGAAGAAATCAGTAACCAGAAAAACGGCGAAAAATGTTTAAAAAGAAGAAATGAGTAACCAGAAAAACTTAGAAAAATGTTTAAAAAGAAGAAATCAGTAACCAGAAAAACGGCGAAAAATGTTTAAAAAGAAGAAATCAGTAACCAGAAAAACTTAGAAAAATGTTTAAAAAGAAGAAGTGAGTAACCAGAAAAACTTAGAAAAATGTTTAAAAAGAAGAAATGAGTAACCAGAAAAACTTAGAAAAATGTTTAAAAAGAAGAAATCAGTAACCAGAAAAACTTAGAAAAATGTTTAAAAAGAAGAAATGAGTAACCAGAAAAACGCGAAAAATGTTTAAAAAGAAGAAATCAGTAACCAGAAAAACGGCGAAAAATGTTTAAAAAGAAGAAATCAGTAACCAGACAAACTGCGAAAAATGTTTAAAAAGAAGAAATCAGTAACCAGAAAAACTTAGAAAAATGTTTAAAAAGAAGAAATCAGTAACCAGGAAAACTTGGAAAAAAACACTTAGAAAAATTTTCAGCAAAGTGTGAAAAATATTCTAAGTGTCAGCGGAGGAAAATGCTGCAGCATCGGGAAAGATTCGCAAACTTACACCGAACATGTGCTCCGAAGTGCCGGAGGAATTGGGTGAATTGAGCCCGGCAAATGGCCAGCTGTCGTTTTGTGCCTGCAGCCCGAAAACTTTAACTTTGTCTGTCGCGGAAGTCCGGACCGAGAAAAATCCAAACGGTTTTGACCGGACCGAGTTCCAGACCGATGCAGTCAAATTTGGAATTCAGACCCATTCAGTGCCACTTGTAGTTTTTCCGCAGTGAGGTTGGCGGGGTACCCGGAGATATATGGGAACACGATTTTTAGAACAAAATGGCGGCGCGGGACCGTTCTGAAAGGCATCCGAAAAACGGTTCCACGGGCATAGCACTTTAATGACAGGTATGAGTGCATGCCGGAGAGCTCTTGGAAGTCGAATTTTTGACACTTTGTCAATTTTTTGACAGATTTGACAAACTCTTTCTGTCTGTTCTAAGAGTCAGTCAGAGACTTGTGCGGCGGTCTTTTGACACTATTGGAGGGCGGGCAAACCCCACGTTGACTCCGGCCGTCCCTCCACAGGCGCTCGTGTCCAAAATGAAGGCGAGAGACGCGAGTGGCCTGGTTCCCTTGGGTGTTGCCAAGAAGGCTGCGGGCTGACCGTTGCCTGAGCACTCCCTAAAGCCTCTTGTGATGAGAGCAGACCTCGCCTGCCGCACGACCGGCTCTGGGAGTCGTTGGGCCGCTATTTGTGAATAGTCTGGTCCTCCTCTGCCACCCGGACAAGCGCGATGGCTCTGCCGCCCTGCGGTGCTCGTCACCCAGGTTTGGGGAACACGATACTCGTAACAAAAATAAAAGGCGGCTCGGGACCTGCAGGCGAAAGGGGTCCCGTGGTGCTAAGCACGTCGACTTCGGGTCTCGGTGCAAGCCGGAGAGCTCACGGAAGTCTAAAGTTTTCGGCACGTGGTCGAATCTTTTCAAAGGCTTACCCGGCTCTTTCCGTCCATTCTGAGAGTAAGTCAGAGGCCGGTGCGGAGGTCTCTTGACAATCGGAGGGGGTGGTGGCCCTCCGCAGGCGCTCGTGTCGAAAATGAAGGCGAGAGACGCGAGTGGCCTGGTTCCCCTGGGTGTTGCCAGGAAGGCTGCGGGCTGACCCTTGCCTGAGCACTCCCTAAAGCCTCTTGTGATGAGAGCAGACCTCGCGCGCCGCACGACCGGCTCTGGGAGTCGTTGGGCCGCTATCTGTGAATAGTCTGGTCCTCCTCTGCCACCCGGCCAAGTGCGATGGCTCTGCCGCCCTGCGGTGCTCGTCACGCAGGTATGGGGCACACGATGCTCGTAACAGCAAATAAAGGCGGCTCGGGACCTGCAGGCGAAAGGGGTCCCGTGGTGCTTAGCACGTCGACTTCGGGTCTCGGTGCAAGCCGGAGAGCTCACGGAAGTCTAAAGTTTTCGGCACGTGGTCGAATCTTTTGAAAGGCTTACCCGGCTCTTTCCGTCCATTCTGAGAGTCAGTCAGAGGCCGGTGCGGCGGTCTATTGACGACCGGAGGCTCCCATGGGTGTTGCGATGAGGGTGGAGGGCACAGAACCTTGCCTTAGCACTCCCTAATAAAGCCTCTTGTGAAGAGAGCAGACCTCGCGCGCCGCACGACCGGCTCTGGGAGTCGTTGGGCCGCTATCTGTGAATAGTCTGGTCCTCCTCTGCCACCCGGCCAAGTGCGATGGCTCTGCCGCCCTGCGGTGCTCGTCACGCAGGTATGGGGCACACGATGCTCGTAACAGCAAATAAAGGCGGCTCGGGACCTGCAGGCGAAAGGGGTCCCGTGGTGCTTAGCACGTCGACTTCGGGTCTCGGTGCAAGCCGGAGAGCTCACGGAAGTCTAAAGTTTTCGGCACGTGGTCGAATCTTTTGAAAGGCTTACCCGGCTCTTTCCGTCCATTCTGAGAGTCAGTCAGAGGCCGGTGCGGCGGTCTATTGACGACCGGAGGCTCCCATGGGTGTTGCGATGAGGGTGGAGGGCACAGAACCTTGCCTTAGCACTCCCTAATAAAGCCTCTTGTGAAGAGAGCAGACCTCGCGCGCCGCACGACCGGCTCTGGGAGTCGTTGGGCCGCTATCTGTGAATAGTCTGGTCCTCCTCTGCCACCCGGCCAAGTGCGATGGCTCTGCCGCCCTGCGGTGCTCGTCACGCAGGTATGGGGCACACGATGCTCGTAACAGCAAATAAAGGCGGCTCGGGACCTGCAGGCGAAAGGGGTCCCGTGGTGCTTCGCACGTCGACTTCGGGTCTCGGTGCAAGCCGGAGAGCTCACGGAAGTCTAAAGTTTTCGGCACGTGGTCGAATCTTTTGAAAGGCTTACCCGGCTCTTTCCGTCCATTCTGAGAGTCAGTCAGAGGCCGGTGCGGCGGTCTATTGACGACCGGAGGCTCCCATGGGTGTTGCGATGAGGGTGGAGGGCACAGAACCTTGCCTTAGCACTCCCTAATAAAGCCTCTTGTGAAGAGAGCAGACCTCGCGCACCGCACGACCGGCTCTGGGAGTCGTTGGGCCGCTATCTGTGAATAGTCGGGTCCTCCTCTGCCACCCGGCCAAGTGCGATGGCTCTGCCGCCCTGCGGTGCTTGTCACGCAGGTATGGGGCACACGATGCTCGTAACAGCAAATAAAGGCGGCTCGGGACCTGCAGGCGAAAGGGGTCCCGTGGTGCTTAGCACGTCGACTTCGGGTCTCGGTGCAAGCCGGAGAGCTCACGGAAGTCTAAAGTTTTCGGCACGTGGTCGAATCTTTTGAAAGGCTTACCCGGCTCTTTCCGTCCATTCTGAGAGTCAGTCAGAGGCCGGTGCGGCGGTCTATTGACGACCGGAGGCTCCCATGGGTGTTGCGATGAGGGTGGAGGGCACAGAACCT
>NW_027310492.1:45000-47500 GCF_047496795.1 Chiloscyllium punctatum
AGCAGGCCCTGCAGCCGTGGTCACCGCCAAACCCCCACAACTCGAGCAAGTGAAAAAAAAAAGTAACAAATAAGAAAGGATCGTCGGCTTGGGGGTACGCCCGTTTCCGTTTCAACTTGTCTCGCGAGGGTGGTTTCGGGGCCAGCAGGAGAGCTCGTCGGGGTAGCAGGCCCTGCAGCCGTGGTCACCGCCAAACCCCCACAACTCGAGCAAGTGAAAAAAAAAAGTAACAAATAAGAAAGGATCTCTGTCGGCTTGGGGGTACGCCCGTTTCCGTTTCAACTTGTCTCGCGAGGGTGGTTTCGGGGCCAGCAGGAGAGCTCGTCGGGGTAGCAGGCCCTGCAGCCGTGGTCACCGCCAAATCGCCACAACTCGAGCAAGTGAAAAAAAAAGTAACAAATAAGAAAGGATCGTCGGCTTGGGGGTACGCCCGTTTCCGTTTCAACTTGTCTCGCGAGGGTGGTTTCGGGGCCAGCAGGAGAGCTCGTCGGGGTAGCAGGCCCTGCAGCCGTGGTCACCGCCAAACCCCCCACAACTGTTGGGCGCCTACCTGCGCGGGGCAGGAGGACACTTTCCGATTTCAAATCTCCGTTTGCCGAGTCCACCCCGAACGCACGCGGGCGGGCGGGTTCGCATCACCCTTCGTCACAAGGGGCGAAGCCCGTTCCACCGTCTCGTCAGTAGTGCCGACCGGTCTGTGATCGACGAGGGGAGCCACACCAGGTCCGGCCCTGCTGCTTGGCGGCACCGCGTCGTCGGGAGCTCGCGACAGACGGAGGGTTTCGGTGTACTCTCCAGCCACGGGAAACGAAGCCGGTGATGCAGGCGCCGGTCTTTCGCTCCCAAATCGGCTGGGTTTACATCGTTGCTATCTAGTCACGCTCCCTTCAAACCCGACGGGGTACCTATTCCCCTCACCCGTCTGTGCGTATACAGCCTCTTTGCACTTGCGGGATGGGGGTGGTGGTTTAAAGACTCTCGAGTTGCCGCCCGTCGGTCTCCGAGCTCCGTGCAGTAGTGATCCCCAGCGAACTGCCAGCAGGGCGAACGAGCGATCCCGCTCTCGGTCGGGGCGCCTGGCGTCGATCGGTGGTCGGTGGCTTGCGGGCAAGCTGCGCTGTGAGTGTGGGAACGAGTATGACGAGCCGTTGCCGCGACTCCCAGTCCACCTCGGCGGTGGCTGGGCCGGGCGGGCGTCTGCTCGGGCGAGTGCCGCCCCCGCCTCCTCGCAGGAAGTCCGCTCGCCGACACGCCGCCACGTGCACGCGTCAGTGACGCTGCCGAACCGATGGCCGGTGCCCGTTCCCGCCTCTGCTTTTCCTAGGGCAAAGCTGCTGCACGCCTCGTGATACTAGGCGGGCGACATGGTGGCGGTGATCCTGCCTCCGTCGCTGCGGTGCGTTGGGGCACGCATCGCCTCTTGGGCGCCCTGTCCTCCTCCCCCCAATAGACGTATGTTTCTGCGGGCCGCACCAGGATGGTGCTCCCCATCGCTTCACGCCACCCTGCTCCGCCCGCACGCCGGCGTGCAGGTGGCTGTAGCTCAAGGTGGGGAGCGTATGTGCGGTCCGGGTCGCTTTCCTCTGGCGAGGGAGAGACCTAAAACAAACTCAGACAACTCTTGACGGTGGATCACTCGGCTCGTGCGTCGATGACGAACGCAGCTAGCTGCGAGAATTAATGTGAATTGCAGGACACATTGATCATCGACACTTTGAACGCACTTTGCGGCCCCGGGTTCTTCCCGGGGCCACGCCTGTCTGAGGGTCGTTTGGCAATCAATCGCACTCGCCTTGGCTGGCGAGAGCGCGGCTGGGGTGTCGCAGAGGACCCGTCCTCTTTGTCCCCCTAAGTTCAGACTCCGGAGCCCTCCGGCGTCGGAGCGCTTGGCCTTTCCCCCCCACCCTGCACATTCCGTTCGTCAGGCTCGACGCCATCCCCCCGCCGGGGAGCGCGGCCTGGCGTCCGTCTGTGTCGTGGCAGTGGGGCCAGCACGGCTGTCACCGGTCCCAGAATGGCTGTCGGTGGTTCACACTGTGTGTGTGTGCCAACCCTCCTGGTCTCTGGGACACGGAGCTGCCACGAAGTGTTGAGCCTCCAGTGGGGGGTCTGCCTAAGCTCTGCACGTCCGCATTGGGTCCGTCTCTCGGTTGGCTGGCAGTGGAAAGAGTGAAGGGAGCCGCGGAGGTCCGGTGCTGGTGCGCCGCCGGCCTGACCGTGGAGCTCGCCGGTTTGACACGCTGACCCGACTCGATGGTTGATCGATTGAGAGTGCTGGGAGCTGCAGGCCGCCCGCTGCTGCAGCCGCCCGTCTCGTGGTTCGTCCTCGGCCTTAAGTGGCCGGCGGGGCGTCTGATCCTGTCTCCCCTGCTGGCGCCGAGTGCCTGGCCGAGGGAGGAGGTTTTCGTCGAACGCTGTGACTTGGACGGTCGCACGCGCGTGGATCGCTGGCTCTTGGCTCTCCCGTTCAGTCCGCACGTTTTCCGCTCCGTCCTGCCAC
>NW_027310492.1:57500-73816 GCF_047496795.1 Chiloscyllium punctatum
TCGACTTGGTATAAATCAGTAACCACTGACACTTAGAATATTTTCGGGTTGGTATAAATCAGTAACCACCGACACTTAGAATATTTTCGAGTTGGTATAAATCAGTAACCACTGACACTTAGAATATTTTCGGGTTGGTATAAATCAGTAACCACCGACACTTAGAATATTTTCGGGTTGGTACAAATCAGTAACCACTGACACTTAGAATATTTTCGAGTTGGTATAAATCAGTAACCACTGACACTTAGAATTTTTTCGAGTTGGTATAAATCAGTAACCACTGACACTTAGAATATTTTCGGGTTGGTATAAATCAGTAACCACCGACACTTAGAATATTTTCGGGTTGGTATAAATCAGTAACCACTGACACTTAGAATTTTTTCGGGTCGGTACAAATCAGTAACCACTGACACTTAGAATATTTTCGGGTTGGTATAAATCAGTAACCACCGACACTTAGAATATTTTCGAGTTGGTATAAATCAGTAACCACTGACACTTAGAATTTTTTCGAGTTGGTATAAATCAGTAACCACTGACACTTAGAATATTTTCGGGTTGGTATAAATCAGTAACCACCGACACTTAGAATATTTTCGAGTTGGTATAAATCAGTAACCACTGACACTTAGAATTTTTTCGAGTTGGTATAAATCAGTAACCACTGACACTTAGAATATTTTCGGGTTGGTATAAATCAGTAACCACCGACACTTAGAATATTTTCGAGTTGGTATAAATCAGTAACCACCGACACTTAGAATTTTTTCGAGTTGGTATAAATCAGTAACCACTGACACTTAGAATTTTTTCGGGTTGGTATAAATCAGTAACCACCGACACTTAGAATATTTTCGAGTTGGTATAAATCAGTAACCACTGACACTTAGAATTTTTTCGGGTCGGTATAAATCAGTAACCACTGACACTTAGAATTTTTTCGAGTTGGTATAAATCAGTAACCACTGACACTTAGAATATTTTCGGGTTGGTATAAATCAGTAACCACTGACACTTAGAATTTTTTCGACTTGGTATAAATCAGTAACCACTGACACTTAGAATTTTTTCGGGTTGGTATAAATCAGTAACCACTGACACTTAGAATATTTTCGGGTCGGTACAAATCAGTAACCACTGACACTTAGAATATTTTCGGGTTGGTATAAATCAGTAACCACTGACACTTAGAATTTTTTCGAGTTGGTATAAATCAGTAACCACTGACACTTAGAATTTTTTCGGGTTGGTATAAATCAGTAACCACCGACACTTAGAATATTTTCGGGTTGGTATAAATCAGTAACCACCGACACTTAGAATTTTTTCGGCTCAGTAGAAATCAGTAACCAAGCGCATTTTTGAATTGGTTACTGATTTCTCCGTTCGAGTTGCGGCTGCGGTTGGCTTCAAATAGTGGTGGGGGCTTAATTATCGCCGAGGGGAGCATGTCCCGGTGGTGTGGCCGAGGATGGAGTGCCTTTTGAAGGGGGTGTTTCTGAATTTGGACCCTTTTTGAGTTGCATGGCCGGATGGGTGTGGTTTTGAAGGGTGTGTCTGTCTGGAGTGGCACCGGCGTTGGTGTGAGGCTGAGGGTGGGCGTTCGGTTCCTGGTTAGGGATAGGGAAAGGGTGAGACTTAGCTTTAGTGCTCGTGCCCCCGATTTTGGTAATGTTTGACGTCAATTTTCCAAGGAGGCGAATGCAAGGCTTCAGAGGGACTTTGAGTGTTCGGGGGCGGGGTAGCTCAGCCGGATTTGCCCCGGCGGTTCTGCGGACGGTGTTGACTTCGAGGGCGGACCGGCCCCCGTGTTCAGTCCGAATATCGTGCATTGTTAACGGCGGGAAGTGTTCCAAAAGGGAATGGGATTGAATGTGACTGCTGAAGCCGACTTTGAGACCTGTAACGCGGGTAGCTCAGCCGGATTTGACCCGGCGGTTCTGGCGACGGTCTCGCCTTCGAGGGGGGAGCGCCCCGCGTGTTCAGGCCGAATTTTGTGCATTTCCATCGGCGGGAAGAGGTCCAAACGGGAATGGGATTGAATGTGACTGCTGAAGCCGACATTGAGACCTCTAACGCGGGTAGCTCGGCAGGATTTGACCCGGCGGTTCTGCCGAAGGTCTCACCTTCGAGGGGGGAGCGTCCCGCGTGTTCAGGCCGAATATCGTGCATTGTTAACGGCGGGAAGTGTTCCAAAAGGGAATGGGATTGAATGTGACTGCTGAAGCCGACATTGAGACCTCTAACGCGGGTAGCTCGGCCGGATTTGACCCGGCGGTTCTGGCGACGGTCTCGCCTTCGAGGGGGGAGCGTCCCGCGTGTTCAGGCCGAATTTTGTGCATTTCCATCGGCGGGAAGAGGTCCAAACGGGAATGGGATTGAATGTGACTGCTGAAGCCGACATTGAGACCTCTAACGCGGGTAGCTCGGCCGGATTTGACCCGGCGGTTCTGCCGAAGGTCTCACCTTCGAGGGGGGAGCCTCCCGCGTGTTCAGGCCGAATTTTGTGCATTTCCATCGGCGGGAAGAGGTCCAAACGGGAATGGGATTGAATGTGACTGCTGAAGCCGACATTGAGACCTCTAACGCGGGTAGCTCGGCCGGATTTGACCCGGCGGTTCTGCCGAAGGTCTCACCTTCGAGGGGGGAGCGCCCACCGTGTACAGGCCGATTTTCATGCATTTCCAACCGTGGGAAGGGGTCCGAAAGGGGATGGGGGTGAACGTGACTGCTCAACCCGACTTTGAGACCTGTAACGCGGGTAGCTCAGCCGGATTTGACCCGGCGGTTCTGGCGACGGTCTCGCCTTCGAGGGGGGAGCGTCCCGCGTGTTCAGGCCGAATTTTGTGCATTTCCATCGGCGGGAAGAGGTCCAAACGGGAATGGGATTGAATGTGACTGCTGAAGCCGACATTGAGACCTCTAACGCGGGTAGCTCGGCAGGATTTGACCCGGCGGTTCTGCCGAAGGTCTCACCTTCGAGGGGGGAGCGCCCACCGTGTACAGGCCGATTTTCATGCATTTCCAACCGTGGGAAGGGGGCCGAAAGGGGATGGGGGTGAATGTGACTGCTCAACCCGACTTTGAGGCATCTAACCCGGGTAGCTCAGCCGGGTTTGACCCGGCGGTTCTGCCGACGGCCTCGCCTTCGAGGGGGGAGCGTCCCCCGTGTACAGGCCGATTTTCATGCATTTCGAACCGTGGGAAGTGGCCCAAAAGGGGATGGGAGTGAATGTGACTGCTCAACCCGACTTTGGCGCTTCCGAGCCGGGTAGCTCAGCCGGGTTTGACCCGGCGGTTCTGCCGACGGTCTCGTCTTCGAGGCGGGTGCCTCCCCCGTGTACAGGCCGATTTTCATGCATTTCGTACCGTGGGAAGTGGTCCAAAAGGGAATGGGGGTGGACGTGACTGCTCATACCGACATCGAGACTTGTAAGCCGTGTAGCTCGGCCGGGTTTGATCCGGCGGGTCTGCCGACGGTCTCGTCTTCGAGAGGGGGGCCTCCCCCGTGTACAGGCCGATTTTCGTGCATTTCCAACGGTGGGAAGAGGTTCAAAAGGGGATGGGGGTGAATGTGACTGCTCAACCCGACTCTGAGGCTTCTAACCCGGGTAGCCCGGCCGGGTTTGACCCGGCGGTTCTGCCGTCGGTCTCGCCTTCGAGGGCGGAGCCTCCCCCGTGTACAGGCCGATTTTCGTGCATTTCAAACCGTGGGAAGCGGTCCAAAAGGGGATGGGAGTGAATGTGACTGCTCATACCGACCTTGGCGCTTCCGACCCGGGTAGCTCAGCCGGGTTTGACCCGGCGGTTCTGCCGACGGTCTCGTCTTCGAGGCGGGTGCCTCCCCCGTGTACAGGCCGATTTTCATGCATTTCGTACCGTGGGAAGTGGTCCAAAAGGGAATGGGGGTGAATGTGACTGCTCAACCCGACTCTGAGGCTTCTAACCCGGGTAGCTCGGCCGGGTTTGACCCGGCGGTTCTGCCGTCGGTCTCGCCTTCGAGAGGGGCGCCTCCCCCGTGTACAGGCCGATTTTCGTGCATTTCCAACGGTGGGAAGAGGTTCAAAAGGGGATGGGGGTGAATGTGACTGCTCAACCCGACTCTGAGGCTTCTAACCCGGGTAGCCCGGCCGGGTTTGACCCGGCGGTTCTGCCGTCGGTCTCGCCTTCGAGGGCGGAGCCTCCCCCGTGTACAGGCCGATTTTCGTGCATTTCAAACCGTGGGAAGCGGTCCAAAAGGGGATGGGAGTGAATGTGACTGCTCATACCGACCTTGGCGCTTCCGACCCGGGTAGCTCAGCCGGGTTTGACCCGGCGGTTCTGCCGACGGTCTCGCCTTCGAGGGGGGAGCGTCCCCCGTGTTCAGGCCGAATTTTGTGCATTTCGAACCGTGGGAAGTTGCCCAAAAGTCGATGGGAGTGAATGTGACTGCTCAACCCGACTTTGGCGCTTCCGAGCCGGGTAGCTCAGCCGGGTTTGACCCGGCGGTTCTGCCGACGGTCTCGTCTTCGAGGCGGGTGCCTCCCCCGTGTACAGGCCGATTTTCATGCATTTCGTACCGTGGGAAGTGGTCCAAAAGGGAATAGGGGTGGACGTGACTGCTCATACCGACATTGAGACTTGTAAGCCGTGTAGCTCGGCCGGGTTTGATCCGGCGGGTCTGCCGACGGTCTCGTCTTCGAGGCGGGTGCCTCCCCCGTGTACAGGCCGATTTTCGTGCATTTCGAACCGTGGGAAGTGGTCCAAAAGGGGATGGGGGTGGACGTGACTGCTCAACCCGACTTTGAGGCTTCTAACCCGGGTAGCTCGGCCGGGTTTGACCCGTCGATTCTGCCGATGGTCTCGTTTTGGAGGGGGGAGCCTCCCCCGTGTTCAGTCCGATTTTCGTGCATTTCGAACCGTGGGAAGTGGCCCAAAAGGGGATGGGAGTGAATGTGACTGCTCATACCGACTTTGGCGCTTCCGAGCCTGGTAGCTCAGCCGGGTTTGATCCGGCGGTTCTGCCGACGGTCTCGTCTTCGAGGCGGCTCCCTCCCCCGTGTACAGGCCGATTTTCATGCATTTGCAACGGTGGGAAGTTGCCCAAAAGGGGATGGGAGTGAATGTGACTGCTCAACCCGACTTTGGCGCTTCCGAGCCTGGTAGCTCAGCCGGGTTTGAACCGGCGGTTCTGCCGACGGTCTCGTCTTCGAGGCGGCTCCCTCCCCCGTGTACAGGCCGATTTTCGTGCATTTCGAACCGTGGGAAGTGGTCCAAAAGGGAATGGGGGTGGACGTGACTGCTCAACCCGACTCTGAGGCTTCTAACCCGGGTAGCTCGGCCGGGTTTGATCCGGCGGTTCTGCCGACGGTCTCGTCTTCGAGGCCGGTGCCTCCCCCGTGTACAGGCCGATTTTCGTGCATTTCCAACGGTGGGAAGTGGTCCAAAAGGGAATGGGGGTGGACGTGTCTGCTCATACCGACTTTGAGACTTGTAAGCCGGGTAGCTCAGCCGGGTTTGTTCCGGCGGTTCTGCCGACGGTCTCGTCATCGAGGGGGGAGCCTCCCCCGTGTCCAGGCCGATTTTCATGCATTTCCAACCGTGGGAAGTGGTCCAAAAGGGAATGGGGGTGAATGTGACTGCTCATACCGACTTTGAGACTTTTAAGCCGGGTAGCTCAGCCGGGTTTGACCCGGCGGTTCTGCCGACGGTCTCGCCTTCGAGGGGGGAGCGTCCCCCGTGTTCAGGCCGAATTTTGTGCATTTCGAACCGTGGGAAGTTGCCCAAAAGTCGATGGGAGTGAATGTGACTGCTCAACCCGACTTTGAGACTTGTAAGCCGGGTAGCTCAGCCGGGTTTGACCCGGCGGTTCTGCCGACGGTCTCGTCTTCGAGGCGGGTGCCTCCCCCGTGTACAGGCCGATTTTCATGCATTTCGTACCGTGGGAAGCGGTCCAAAAGGGGATGGGAGTGAACGTGACTGCTCATACCGACTTTGGCGCTTCCGAGCCGGGTAGCTCAGCCGGGTTTGACCCGGCGGGTCTGCCGACGGTCTCGCCTTCGAGGGGGGAGCGTCCCCCGTGTTCAGGCCGAATCTTGTGCATTTCGAACCGTGGGAAGTTGCCCAAAAGTCGATGGGAGTGAATGTGACTGCTCAACCCGACTTTGAGACTTGTAAGCCGGGTAGCTCAGCCGGGTTTGACCCGGCGGTTCTGCCGACGGTCTCGTCTTCGAGGCCGGTGCCTCCCCCGTGTACAGGCCGATTTTCGTGCATTTCCAACGGTGGGAAGTGGTCCAAAAGGGAATGGGGGTGGACGTGTCTGCTCATACCGACTTTGAGACTTGTAAGCCGGGTAGCTCAGCCGGGTTTGTTCCGGCGGTTCTGCCGACGGTCTCGTCATCGAGGGGGGAGCCTCCCCCGTGTCCAGGCCGATTTTCATGCATTTCCAACCGTGGGAAGTGGTCCAAAAGGGAATGGGGGTGAATGTGACTGCTCATACCGACTTTGAGACTTTTAAGCCGGGTAGCTCGGCCGGGTTTGACCCGGCGGTTCTGCCGACGGTCTCGTCTTCGAGGCGGGTGCCTCCCCCGTGTACAGGCCGATTTTCGTGCATTTCGAACCGTGGGAAGTGGTCTAAAAGTCGATGGGAGTGAACGTGACTGCTCAACCCGACTTTGAGACTTGTAAGCCGGGTAGCTCAGCCAGGTTTGACCCGGCGGTTCTGCCGACGGTCTCGCCTTCGAGGGCGGACCCTCCCCCGTGTACAGGCCGGTTTTCGTGCATTTCGAACCGTGGGAAGTGATCCAAAAGGGAATGGGGGTGAACGTGACTGCCCAACCCGGCTTTGAGACTTGTAAGCCGGGTAGCTCAGCCGGGTTGGACCCGGCGGTTCTGCCGACGGTCTCGACTTCGAGGCGGGTGCCTCCCCCGTGTACAGGCCGATTTTCATGCATTTGCAACGGTGGGAAGTTGCCCAAAAGTCGATGGGAGTGAATGTGACTGCTCAACCCGACTTCGAGACTTGTAAGCCGGGTAGCTCAGCCGGGTTTGACCCGGCGGTTCTGCCGACGGTCTCGCCTTCGAGGGGGGAGCCTCCCCCGTGTACAGGCCGATTTTCGTGCATTTCCAACGGTGGGAACAGGTTCAAAAGGGGATGGGAGTGATTGTGACTGCTCAACCCGACTCTAGGGCTTCTAACCCGGGTAGCCCGGCCGGGTTTGACCCGGCGGTTCTGCCGACGGTCTCGTCTTCGAGGCGGGTGCCTCCCCCGTATACAGGCCGATTTTCATGCATTTCGAACCGTGGGAAGTGGTCCAAAAGGGAATGGGGGTGGACGTGTCTGCTCATACCGACTTTGAGACTTGTAAGCCGGGTAGCTCAGCCGGGTTTGATCCGGCGGTTCTGCCGACGGTCTCGCCTTCGAGGGGGGAGCCTCCCCCGTGTTCAGTCCGATTTCCATGCATTTCCAACCGTGGGAAGTTGCCCAAAAGGGGATGGGAGTGAATGTGACTGCTCAACCCGACTTTGGCGCTTCCGAGCCGGGTAGCTCAGCCGGGTTTGACCCGGCGGTTCTGCCGACGGTCTCGTCTTCGAGGCGGGTGCCTCCCCCGTATACAGGCCGATTTTCATGCATTTCGAACCGTGGGAAGTGGTCCAAAAGGGAATGGGGGTGGACGTGTCTGCTCATACCGACTTTGAGACTTGTAAGCCGGGTAGCTCAGCCGGGTTTGATCCGGCGGTTCTGCCGACGGTCTCGCCTTCGAGGGGGGAGCCTCCCCCGTGTTCAGTCCGATTTCCATGCATTTCCAACCGTGGGAAGTTGCCCAAAAGGGGATGGGAGTGAATGTGACTGCTCAACCCGACTTTGGCGCTTCCGAGCCGGGTAGCTCAGCCGGGTTTGACCCGGCGGTTCTGCCGACGGTCTCGTCTTCGAGGCGGGTGCCTCCCCCGTGTACAGGCCGATTTTCATGCATTTGGAACCGTGGGAAGTGGTCCAAAAGGGAATGGGGGTGGACGTGACTGCTCATACCGACTTTGAGACTTGTAAGCCGGGTAGCTCAGCCGGGTTTGACCCGGCGGTTCTGCCGACGGTCTCGCCTTCGAGGGGGGAGCCTCCCCCGTGTTCAGTCCGATTTTCGTGCATTTCCCACGGTGGGAAATGGTATCTTTCATTACGGGGACAAGGGTCTGAAGCGGTGAAGTCAGTAACCGGCATAGTTAAGGAAAGGGTTCGAATTTTCTCAACAGTACGAAAAAAGTGAGCAGGGAAGCTAGAGAAGGTGTCAGTGAGTCCCAAACGAGTGAACCGCAAAACTTAGGGAAATGCCCGAAAGCGTTTTAAAGGGTGAAATCGGGAACGAGGAAATGATCGGAAAGTGCCTGAAAGTGCTAAATGAGTAAACAGAAAAACGAAGAAAAATGTTTGAAAAGAAGAAGTGAGTAACCAGGAAAACTTAGAAAAATGTTCAAAACGAAGAAATCAGTAACCAGGAAAACTTAGAAAAATGATCAAAAAGAAGAAATGAGTAACCAGGAAAACTTAGAAAAATGTTTAAAAAGAAGAAATCAGTAACCAGGAAAACTTAGGAAAATGTTTAAAAAGAAGAAATCAGTAACCAGAAAAACTGCGAAAAATGTTTAAAAAGAAGAAATGAGTAACCAGAAAAACTTAGAAAAATGTTTAAAAAGAAGAAATCAGTAACCAGGAAAACTTAGAAAAATGTTTAAAAAGAAGAAATCAGTAACCAGGAAAACTTAGAAAAATGTTATAAAAGAAGAAGTGAGTAACCAGAAAAACTTAGAAAAATGTTTAAAAAGAAGAAATCAGTAACCAGAAAAACTGCGAAAAATGTTTAAAAAGAAGAAATCAGTAACCAGACAAACTGCGAAAAATGTTTAAAAAGAAGAAATCAGTAACCAGGAAAACTTAGAAAAATGTTTAAAAAGAAGAAGTGAGTAACCAGAAAAACTTAGAAAAATGTTTAAAAAGAAGAAATCAGTAACCAGAAAAACTTAGAAAAATGTTTAAAAAGAAGAAATCAGTAACCAGAAAAACTGCGAAAAATGTTTAAAAAGAAGAAATCAGTAACCAGAAAAACTTAGAAAAATGTTTAAAAAGAAGAAGTGAGTAACCAGAAAAACTTAGAAAAATGTTTAAAAAGAAGAAATCAGTAACCAGAAAAACGGCGAAAAATGTTTAAAAAGAAGAAATCAGTAACCAGACAAACTGCGAAAAATGTTTAAAAAGAAGAAATCAGTAACCAGAAAAACTTAGAAAAATGTTTAAAAAGAAGAAATCAGTAACCAGAAAAACTTAGAAAAATGTTTCAAAAGAAGAAGTGAGTAACCAGAAAAACTTAGAAAAATGTTTAAAAAGAAGAAGTGAGTAACCAGAAAAACTTAGAAAAATGTTTAAAAAGAAGAAATCAGTAACCAGAAAAACTTAGAAAAATGTTTAAAAAGAAGAAATCAGTAACCAGAAAAACTGCGAAAAATGTTTAAAAAGAAGAAATCAGTAACCAGACAAACTGCGAAAAATGTTTAAAAAGAAGAAATCAGTAACCAGGAAAACTTAGAAAAATGTTTAAAAAGAAGAAGTCAGTAACCAGAAAAACTTAGAAAAATGTTTAAAAAGAAGAAATCAGTAACCAGAAAAACTTAGAAAAATGTTTAAAAAGAAGAAATCAGTAACCAGAAAAACTGCGAAAAATGTTTAAAAAGAAGAAATCAGTAACCAGAAAAACTTAGAAAAATGTTTAAAAAGAAGAAGTGAGTAACCAGAAAAACTTAGAAAAATGTTTAAAAAGAAGAAATCAGTAACCAGAAAAACGGCGAAAAATGTTTAAAAAGAAGAAATCAGTAACCAGACAAACTGCGAAAAATGTTTAAAAAGAAGAAATCAGTAACCAGAAAAACTTAGAAAAATGTTTCAAAAGAAGAAGTGAGTAACCAGAAAAACTTAGAAAAATGTTTAAAAAGAAGAAGTGAGTAACCAGAAAAACTTAGAAAAATGTTTAAAAAGAAGAAATCAGTAACCAGAAAAACTTAGAAAAATGTTTAAAAAGAAGAAATCAGTAACCAGAAAAACTGCGAAAAATGTTTAAAAAGAAGAAATCAGTAACCAGACAAACTGCGAAAAATGTTTAAAAAGAAGAAATCAGTAACCAGGAAAACTTAGAAAAATGTTTAAAAAGAAGAAGTGAGTAACCAGAAAAACTTAGAAAAATGTTTAAAAAGAAGAAATCAGTAACCAGAAAAACTTAGAAAAATGTTTAAAAAGAAGAAATCAGTAACCAGAAAAACTGCGAAAAATGTTTAAAAAGAAGAAATCAGTAACCAGAAAAACTTAGAAAAATGTTTAAAAAGAAGAAGTGAGTAACCAGAAAAACTTAGAAAAATGTTTAAAAGAAGAAATCAGTAACCAGAAAAACGGCGAAAAATGTTTAAAAAGAAGAATCAGTAACCAGACAAACTGCGAAAAATGTTTAAAAAGAAGAAATCAGTAACCAGAAAAACTTAGAAAAATGTTTCAAAAGAAGAAGTGAGTAACCAGAAAAACTTAGAAAAATGTTTAAAAAGAAGAAGTGAGTAACCAGAAAAACTTAGAAAAATGTTAAAAAGAAGAAATCAGTAACCAGAAAAACTTAGAAAAATGTTTAAAAAGAAGAAATCAGTAACCAGAAAAACTTAGAAAAATGTTTAAAAAGAAGAAATCAGTAACCAGAAAAACTGCGAAAAATGTTTAAAAAGAAGAAATCAGTAACCAGACAAACTGCGAAAAATGTTTAAAAAGAAGAAATCAGTAACCAGGAAAACTTAGAAAAATGTTTAAAAAGAAGAAGTGAGTAACCAGAAAAACTTAGAAAAATGTTTAAAAAGAAGAAATCAGTAACCAGAAAAACTTAGAAAAATGTTTAAAAAGAAGAAATCAGTAACCAGAAAAACTGCGAAAAATGTTTAAAAAGAAGAAATCAGTAACCAGAAAAACTTAGAAAAATGTTTAAAAAGAAGAAGTGAGTAACCAGAAAAACTTAGAAAAATGTTTAAAAAGAAGAAATCAGTAACCAGAAAAACGGCGAAAAATGTTTAAAAAGAAGAAATCAGTAACCAGACAAACTGCGAAAAATGTTTAAAAAGAAGAAATCAGTAACCAGAAAAACTTAGAAAAATGTTTAAAAAGAAGAAATCAGTAACCAGAAAAACTTAGAAAAATGTTTCAAAAGAAGAAGTGAGTAACCAGAAAAACTTAGAAAAATGTTTAAAAAGAAGAAGTGAGTAACCAGAAAAACTTAGAAAAATGTTTAAAAAGAAGAAATCAGTAACCAGAAAACTTAGAAAAATGTTTAAAAAGAAGAAATCAGTAACCAGAAAAACTGCGAAAAATGTTTAAAAAGAAGAAATCAGTAACCAGGAAAACTTAGAAAAATGTTTAAAAAGAAGAAATCAGTAACCAGAAAAACTGCGAAAAATGTTTAAAAAGAAGAAATGAGTAACCAGGAAAACTTAGAAAAATGTTTAAAAAGAAGAAGTGAGTAACCAGAAAAACTTAGAAAAATGTTTAAAAAGAAGAAATCAGTAACCAGACAAACTTAGAAAAATGTTTAAAAAGAAGAAATCATTAACCAGACAAACTGCGAAAAATGTTTAAAAAGAAGAAATCAGTAACCAGAAAAACTTAGAAAAATGTTTAAAAAGAAGAAATCAGTAACCAGAAAAACTTAGAAAAATGTTTAAAAAGAAGAAATCAGTAACCAGGAAAACTTAGAAAAATGTTTAAAAAGAAGAAGTGAGTAACCAGAAAAACTTAGAAAAATGTTTAAAAAGAAGAAATCAGTAACCAGAAAAACGGCGAAAAATGTTTAAAAAGAAGAAATCAGTAACCAGACAAACTGCGAAAAATGTTTAAAAGAAGAAGTCAGTAACCAGAAAAACTTAGAAAAATGTTAAAAAGAAGAAATGAGTAACCAGAAAAACTTAGAAAAATGTTTAAAAAGAAGAAATCAGTAACCAGAAAAACTTAGAAAAATGTTTAAAAAGAAGAAGTGAGTAACCAGGAAAACTTAGAAAAATGTTTAAAAAGAAGAAATGAGTAACCAGAAAAACTTAGAAAAATGTTTAAAAAGAAGAAATCAGTAACCAGAAAAACTTAGAAAAATGTTTAAAAAGAAGAAATGAGTAACCAGAAAAACTTAGAAAAATGTTTAAAAAGAAGAAATCAGTAACCAGAAAAACGGCGAAAAATGTTTAAAAAGAAGAAATCAGTAACCAGAAAAACTTAGAAAAATGTTTAAAAAGAAGAAGTGAGTAACCAGAAAAACTTAGAAAAATGTTTAAAAAGAAGAAATCAGTAACCAGAAAAACTTAGAAAAATGTTTAAAAAGAAGAAATCAGTAACCAGAAAAACTTAGAAAAATGTTTAAAAAGAAGAAATGAGTAACCAGAAAAACTTAGAAAAATGTTTAAAAAGAAGAAATCAGTAACCAGAAAAACGGCGAAAAATGTTTAAAAAGAAGAAATCAGTAACCAGAAAAACGGCGAAAAATGTTTAAAAGAAGAAATCAGTAACCAGACAAACTGCGAAAAATGTTTAAAAAGAAGAAATCAGTAACCAGAAAAACTTAGAAAAATGTTTAAAAAGAAGAAATCAGTAACCAGGAAAACTTGGAAAAAACACTTAGAAAAATTTTCAGCAAAGTGTGAAAAATATTCTAAGTGTCAGCGGAGGAAAATGCTGCAGCATCGGGAAAGATTCGCAAACTTACACCGAACATGTGCTCCGAAGTGCCGGAGGAATTGGGTGAATTGAGCCCGGCAAATGGCCAGCTGTCGTTTTGTGCCTGCAGCCGAAAACTTTAACTTTGTCTGTCGCGGAAGTCCGGACCGAGAAAAATCCAAACGGTTTTGACCGGACCGAGTTCCAGACCGATGCAGTCAAATTTGGAATTCAGACCCATTCAGTGCCACTTGTAGTTTTTCCGCAGTGAGGTTGGCGGGGTACCCGGAGATATATGGGAACACGATTTTTAGAACAAAATGGCGGCGCGGGACCGTTCTGAAAGGCATCCGAAAAAACGGTTCCACGGGCATAGCACTTTAATGACAGGTATGAGTGCATGCCGGAGAGCTCTTGGAAGTCGAATTTTTGACCACTTTGTCAATTTTTTGACAGATTTGACAAACTCTTTCTGTCTGTTCTAAGAGTCAGTCAGAGACTTGTGCGGCGGTCTTTTGACACTATTGAGGGCGGGCAAACCCCACGTTGACTCCGGCCGTCCCTCCACAGGCGCTCGTGTCCAAAATGAAGGCGAGAGACGCGAGTGGCCTGGTTCCCTTGGGTGTTGCCAAGAAGGCTGCGGGCTGACCGTTGCCTGAGCACTCCCTAAAGCCTCTTGTGATGAGAGCAGACCTCGCCTGCCGCACGACCGGCTCTGGGAGTCGTTGGGCCGCTATTTGTGAATAGTCTGGTCCTCCTCTGCCACCCGGACAAGCGCGATGGCTCTGCGCCCTGCGGTGCTCGTCACCCAGGTTTGGGGAACACGATACTCGTAACAAAAATAAAAGGCGGCTCGGGACCTGCAGGCGAAAGGGGTCCCGTGGTGCTAAGCACGTCGACTTCGGGTCTCGGTGCAAGCCGGAGAGCTCACGGAAGTCTAAAGTTTTCGGCACGTGGTCGAATCTTTTCAAAGGCTTACCCGGCTCTTTCCGTCCATTCTGAGAGTAAGTCAGAGGCCGGTGCGGAGGTCTCTTGACAATCGGAGGGGGTGGTGGCCCTCCGCAGGCGCTCGTGTCGAAAATGAAGGCGAGAGACGCGAGTGGCCTGGTTCCCCTGGGTGTTGCCAGGAAGGCTGCGGGCTGACCCTTGCCTGAGCACTCCCTAAAGCCTCTTGTGATGAGAGCAGACCTCGCGCGCCGCACGACCGGCTCTGGGAGTCGTTGGGCCGCTATCTGTGAATAGTCTGGTCCTCCTCTGCCACCCGGCCAAGTGCGATGGCTCTGCCGCCCTGCGGTGCTCGTCACGCAGGTATGGGGCACACGATGCTCGTAACAGCAAATAAAGGCGGCTCGGGACCTGCAGGCGAAAGGGGTCCCGTGGTGCTTAGCACGTCGACTTCGGGTCTCGGTGCAAGCCGGAGAGCTCACGGAAGTCTAAAGTTTTCGGCACGTGGTCGAATCTTTTGAAAGGCTTACCCGGCTCTTTCCGTCCATTCTGAGAGTCAGTCAGAGGCCGGTGCGGCGGTCTATTGACGACCGGAGGCTCCCATGGGTGTTGCGATGAGGGTGGAGGGCACAGAACCTTGCCTTAGCACTCCCTAATAAAGCCTCTTGTGAAGAGAGCAGACCTCGCGCGCCGCACGACCGGCTCTGGGAGTCGTTGGGCCGCTATCTGTGAATAGTCTGGTCCTCCTCTGCCACCCGGCAAGTGCGATGGCTCTGCCGCCCTGCGGTGCTCGTCACGCAGGTATGGGGGCACACGATGCTCGTAACAGCAAATAAAGGCGGCTCGGGACCTGCAGGCGAAAGGGGTCCCGTGGTGCTTAGCACGTCGACTTCGGGTCTCGGTGCAAGCCGGAGAGCTCACGGAAGTCTAAAGTTTTCGGCACGTGGTCGAATCTTTTGAAAGGCTTACCCGGCTCTTTCCGTCCATTCTGAGAGTCAGTCAGAGGCCGGTGCGGCGGTCTATTGACGACCGGAGGCTCCCATGGGTGTTGCGATGAGGGTGGAGGGCACAGAACCTTGCCTTAGCACTCCCTAATAAAGCCTCTTGTGAAGAGAGCAGACCTCGCGCGCCGCACGACCGGCTCTGGGAGTCGTTGGGCCGCTATCTGTGAATAGTCTGGTCCTCCTCTGCCACCCGGCCAAGTGCGATGGCTCTGCCGCCCTGCGGTGCTCGTCACGCAGGTATGGGGCACACGATGCTCGTAACAGCAAATAAAGGCGGCTCGGGACCTGCAGGCGAAAGGGGTCCCGTGGTGCTTCGCACGTCGACTTCGGGTCTCGGTGCAAGCCGGAGAGCTCACGGAAGTCTAAAGTTTTCGGCACGTGGTCGAATCTTTTGAAAGGCTTACCCGGCTCTTTCCGTCCATTCTGAGAGTCAGTCAGAGGCCGGTGCGGCGGTCTATTGACGACCGGAGGCTCCCATGGGTGTTGCGATGAGGGTGGAGGGCACAGAACCTTGCCTTAGCACTCCCTAATAAAGCCTCTTGTGAAGAGAGCAGACCTCGCGCACCGCACGACCGGCTCTGGGAGTCGTTGGGCCGCTATCTGTGAATAGTCGGGTCCTCCTCTGCCACCCGGCCAAGTGCGATGGCTCTGCCGCCCTGCGGTGCTTGTCACGCAGGTATGGGGCACACGATGCTCGTAACAGCAAATAAAGGCGGCTCGGGACCTGCAGGCGAAAGGGGTCCCGTGGTGCTTAGCACGTCGACTTCGGGTCTCGGTGCAAGCCGGAGAGCTCACGGAAGTCTAAAGTTTTCGGCACGTGGTCGAATCTTTTGAAAGGCTTACCCGGCTCTTTCCGTCCATTCTGAGAGTCAGTCAGAGGCCGGTGCGGCGGTCTATTGACGACCGGAGGCTCCCATGGGTGTTGCGATGAGGGTGGAGGGCACAGAACCTTGCTTAGCACTCCCTAATAAAGCCTCTTGTGAAGAGAGCAGACCTCGCGCGCCGCACGACCGGCTCTGGGAGTCGTTGGGCCGCTATCTGTGAATAGTCTGGTCCTCCTCTGCCACCCGGCTAAGTGCGATGGCTCTGCCGCCCTGCGGTGCTCGTCACCCAGGATTCCAACCCGGACCTGCGAGCGTGGTGCGAGGGGCGACCTCGCTGCGGTCCACACCTCGATCGATCTGGCGCGGACCGTCCGGTGTGGGAGGTCCCTTGGCGGGCCAGCTTTCCTGATAAGGGGCTGGTGCTCCAGGCCGAGTGGTTCTTCCCCGTTCACCCCGGACGCGTCCACCACGAAAAGAAATTAAGAGGAGAGCACGGCAGGGTGGGGAGAGTTGGCACCCCCCTGCCTCCGAATTGTGCGTTCACCCCCGTTGCGAGGTGAAGCCGAGAAGCCGCAGCTTTGCCGAGGCAGTGGTGTGAAATCGAGCGTTTGGGTTGCGAGTCCCGGTAACGTGCTTGCCCGCGCACTGCCCTCGCTCCTGGAGCGAGGCTTTATGTGGGGGGCACTTGCCGTCTCTCCGTTTTCCCTTGCGTGTCGGAATTCCATTTCTCTCAGCACTGTGGTTGCGAGGCGGGGAGAGGAGCCAGGGAGGTGGAGCTCCCACTCTCTCCTCTGAGCTCGCGCGCACACGGCTGGTTTCGGCTGGCGTGTGCTCTCACACCCTTTC
>NW_027310493.1:0-12500 GCF_047496795.1 Chiloscyllium punctatum
CCCATGGGAGCCTCCGGTCGTCAATAGACCGCCGCACCGGCCTCTGACTGACTCTCAGAATGGACGGAAAGAGCCGGGTAAGCCTTTCAAAAGATTCGACCACGTGCCGAAAACTTTAGACTTCCGTGAGCTCTCCGGCTTGCACCGAGACCCGAAGTCGACGTGCTAAGCACCACGGGACCCCTTTCGCCTGCAGGTCCCGAGCCGCCTTTATTTGCTGTTACGAGCATCGTGTGCCCCATACCTGCGTGACAAGCACCGCAGGGCGGCAGAGCCATCGCACTTGGCCGGGTGGCAGAGGAGGACCCGACTATTCACAGATAGCGGCCCAACGACTCCCAGAGCCGGTCGTGCGGTGCGCGAGGTCTGCTCTCTTCACAAGAGGCTTTATTAGGGAGTGCTAAGGCAAGGTTCTGTGCCCTCCACCCTCATCGCAACACCCATGGGAGCCTCCGGTCGTCAATAGACCGCCGCACCGGCCTCTGACTGACTCTCAGAATGGACGGAAAGAGCCGGGTAAGCCTTTCAAAAGATTCGACCACGTGCCGAAAACTTTAGACTTCCGTGAGCTCTCCGGCTTGCACCGAGACCCGAAGTCGACGTGCGAAGCACCACGGGACCCCTTTCGCCTGCAGGTCCCGAGCCGCCTTTATTTGCTGTTACGAGCATCGTGTGCCCCATACCTGCGTGACGAGCACCGCAGGGCGGCAGAGCCATCGCACTTGGCCGGGTGGCAGAGGAGGACCAGACTATTCACAGATAGCGGCCCAACGACTCCCAGAGCCGGTCGTGCGGCGCGCGAGGTCTGCTCTCTTCACAAGAGGCTTTATTAGGGAGTGCTAAGGCAAGGTTCTGTGCCCTCCACCCTCATCGCAACACCCATGGGAGCCTCCGGTCGTCAATAGACCGCCGCACCGGCCTCTGACTGACTCTCAGAATGGACGGAAAGAGCCGGGTAAGCCTTTCAAAAGATTCGACCACGTGCCGAAAACTTTAGACTTCCGTGAGCTCTCCGGCTTGCACCGAGACCCGAAGTCGACGTGCTAAGCACCACGGGACCCCTTTCGCCTGCAGGTCCCGAGCCGCCTTTATTTGCTGTTACGAGCATCGTGTGCCCCATACCTGCGTGACGAGCACCGCAGGGCGGCAGAGCCATCGCACTTGGCCGGGTGGCAGAGGAGGACCAGACTATTCACAGATAGCGGCCCAACGACTCCCAGAGCCGGTCGTGCGGCGCGCGAGGTCTGCTCTCTTCACAAGAGGCTTTATTAGGGAGTGCTAAGGCAAGGTTCTGTGCCCTCCACCCTCATCGCAACACCCATGGGAGCCTCCGGTCGTCAATAGACCGCCGCACCGGCCTCTGACTGACTCTCAGAATGGACGGAAAGAGCCGGGTAAGCCTTTCAAAAGATTCGACCACGTGCCGAAAACTTTAGACTTCCGTGAGCTCTCCGGCTTGCACCGAGACCCGAAGTCGACGTGCTAAGCACCACGGGACCCCTTTCGCCTGCAGGTCCCGAGCCGCCTTTATTTGCTGTTACGAGCATCGTGTGCCCCATACCTGCGTGACGAGCACCGCAGGGCGGCAGAGCCATCGCACTTGGCCGGGTGGCAGAGGAGGACCAGACTATTCACAGATAGCGGCCCAACGACTCCCAGAGCCGGTCGTGCGGCGCGCGAGGTCTGCTCTCATCACAAGAGGCTTTAGGGAGTGCTCAGGCAAGGGTCAGCCCGCAGCCTTCCTGGCAACACCCAGGGGAACCAGGCCACTCGCGTCTCTCGCCTTCATTTTCGACACGAGCGCCTGCGGAGGGCCACCACCCCCTCCGATTGTCAAGAGACCTCCGCACCGGCCTCTGACTTACTCTCAGAATGGACGGAAAGAGCCGGGTAAGCCTTTGAAAAGATTCGACCACGTGCCGAAAACTTTAGACTTCCGTGAGCTCTCCGGCTTGCACCGAGACCCGAAGTCGACGTGCTTAGCACCACGGGACCCCTTTCGCCTGCAGGTCCCGAGCCGCCTTTTATTTTTGTTACGAGTATCGTGTTCCCCAAACCTGGGTGACGAGCACCGCAGGGCGGCAGAGCCATCGCGCTTGTCCGGGTGGCAGAGGAGGACCAGACTATTCACAAATAGCGGCCCAACGACTCCCAGAGCCGGTCGTGCGGCAGGCGAGGTCTGCTCTCATCACAAGAGGCTTTAGGGAGTGCTCAGGCAACGGTCAGCCCGCAGCCTTCTTGGCAACACCCAAGGGAACCAGGCCACTCGCGTCTCTCGCCTTCATTTTGGACACGAGCGCCTGTGGAGGGACGGCCGGAGTCAACGTGGGGTTTGCCCGCCCTCCAATAGTGTCAAAAGACCGCCGCACAAGTCTCTGACTGACTCTTAGAACAGACAGAAAGAGTTTGTCAAATCTGTCAAAAAATTGACAAAGTGTCAAAAATTCGACTTCCAAGAGCTCTCCGGCATGCACTCATACCTGTCATTAAAGTGCTATGCCCGTGGAACCGTTTTTCGGATGCCTTTCAGAACGGTCCCGCGCCGCCATTTTGTTCTAAAAATCGTGTTCCCATATATCTCCGGGTACCCCGCCAACCTCACTGCGGAAAAACTACAAGTGGCACTGAATGGGTCTGAATTCCAAATTTGACTGCATCGGTCTGGAACTCGGTCCGGTCAAAACCGTTTGGATTTTTCTCGGTCCGGACTTCCGCGACAGACAAAGTTAAAGTTTTCGGGCTGCAGGCACAAAACGACAGCTGGCCATTTGCCGGGCTCAATTCACCCAATTCCTCCGGCACTTCGGAGCACATGTTCGGTGTAAGTTTGCGAATCTTTCCCGATGCTTCAGCATTTTCCTCCGCTGACACTTAGAATATTTTTCACACTTTGCTGAAAATTTTTCTAAGTGTTTTTTTCCAAGTTTTCCTGGTTACTGATTTCTTCTTTTTAAACATTTTTCTAAGTTTTTCTGGTTACTGATTTCTTCTTTTTAAACATTTTTCGCAGTTTGTCTGGTTACTGATTTCTTCTTTTTAAACATTTTTCGCCGTTTTTCTGGTTACTGATTTCTTCTTTTTAAACATTTTTCGCCGTTTTTCTGGTTACTCATTTCTTCTTTTTAAACATTTTTCTAAGTTTTTCTGGTTACTGATTTCTTCTTTTTAAACATTTTTCTAAGTTTTTCTGGTTACTCATTTCTTCTTTTTAAACATTTTTCTAAGTTTTTCTGGTTACTCACTTCTTCTTTTTAAACATTTTTCTAAGTTTTTCTGGTTACTGATTTCTTCTTTTTAAACATTTTTCGCCGTTTTTCTGGTTACTGATTTCTTCTTTTTAAACATTTTTCTAAGTTTTTCTGGTTACTCATTTCTTCTTTTTAAACATTTTTCGCCGTTTTTCTGGTTACTGATTTCTTCTTTTTAAACATTTTTCTAAGTTTTTCTGGTTACTGATTTCTTCTTTTTAAACATTTTTCTAAGTTTTCCTGGTTACTCATTTCTTCTTTTTAAACATTTTTCTAAGTTTTCCTGGTTACTCATTTCTTCTTTTTAAACATTTTTCTAAGTTTTCCTGGTTACTGATTTCTTCTTTTTAAACATTTTTCGCAGTTTTTCTGGTTACTGATTTCTTCTTTTTAAACATTTTTCTAAGTTTTTCTGGTTACTGATTTCTTCTTTTTAAACATTTTTCTAAGTTTTTCTGGTTACTCACTTCTTCTTTTTAAACATTTTTCTAAGTTTTTCTGGTTACTCACTTCTTCTTTTGAAACATTTTTCTAAGTTTTTCTGGTTACTGATTTCTTCTTTTTAAACATTTTTCGCAGTTTGTCTGGTTACTGATTTCTTCTTTTTAAACATTTTTCGCCGTTTTTCTGGTTACTGATTTCTTCTTTTTAAACATTTTTCTAAGTTTTTCTGGTTACTCACTTCTTCTTTTTAAACATTTTTCTAAGTTTTTCTGGTTACTGATTTCTTCTTTTTAAACATTTTTCGCAGTTTTTCTGGTTACTGATTTCTTCTTTTTAAACATTTTTCTAAGTTTTTCTGGTTACTGATTTCTTCTTTTTAAACATTTTTCTAAGTTTTTCTGGTTACTCACTTCTTCTTTTTAAACATTTTTCTAAGTTTTCCTGGTTACTGATTTCTTCTTTTTAAACATTTTTCGCAGTTTGTCTGGTTACTGATTTCTTCTTTTTAAACATTTTTCGCAGTTTTTCTGGTTACTGATTTCTTCTTTTTAAACATTTTTCTAAGTTTTTCTGGTTACTGATTTCTTCTTTTTAAACATTTTTCTAAGTTTTTCTGGTTACTGATTTCTTCTTTTTAAACATTTTTCTAAGTTTTTCTGGTTACTCACTTCTTCTTTTTAAACATTTTTCTAAGTTTTTCTGGTTACTCACTTCTTCTTTTGAAACATTTTTCTAAGTTTTTCTGGTTACTGATTTCTTCTTTTTAAACATTTTTCGCAGTTTGTCTGGTTACTGATTTCTTCTTTTTAAACATTTTTCGCCGTTTTTCTGGTTACTGATTTCTTCTTTTTAAACATTTTTCTAAGTTTTTCTGGTTACTCACTTCTTCTTTTTAAACATTTTTCTAAGTTTTTCTGGTTACTGATTTCTTCTTTTTAAACATTTTTCGCAGTTTTTCTGGTTACTGATTTCTTCTTTTTAAACATTTTTCTAAGTTTTTCTGGTTACTGATTTCTTCTTTTTAAACATTTTTCTAAGTTTTTCTGGTTACTCACTTCTTCTTTTTAAACATTTTTCTAAGTTTTCCTGGTTACTGATTTCTTCTTTTTAAACATTTTTCGCAGTTTGTCTGGTTACTGATTTCTTCTTTTTAAACATTTTTCGCAGTTTTTCTGGTTACTGATTTCTTCTTTTTAAACATTTTTCTAAGTTTTTCTGGTTACTGATTTCTTCTTTTTAAACATTTTTCTAAGTTTTTCTGGTTACTCACTTCTTCTTTTTAAACATTTTTCTAAGTTTTTCTGGTTACTCACTTCTTCTTTTGAAACATTTTTCTAAGTTTTTCTGGTTACTGATTTCTTCTTTTTAAACATTTTTCTAAGTTTTTCTGGTTACTGATTTCTTCTTTTTAAACATTTTTCGCCGTTTTTCTGGTTACTGATTTCTTCTTTTTAAACATTTTTCTAAGTTTTTCTGGTTACTCACTTCTTCTTTTTAAACATTTTTCTAAGTTTTTCTGGTTACTGATTTCTTCTTTTTAAACATTTTTCGCAGTTTTTCTGGTTACTGATTTCTTCTTTTTAAACATTTTTCTAAGTTTTTCTGGTTACTGATTTCTTCTTTTTAAACATTTTTCTAAGTTTTTCTGGTTACTGACTTCTTCTTTTTAAACATTTTTCTAAGTTTTCCTGGTTACTGATTTCTTCTTTTTAAACATTTTTCGCAGTTTGTCTGGTTACTGATTTCTTCTTTTTAAACATTTTTCGCAGTTTTTCTGGTTACTGATTTCTTCTTTTTAAACATTTTTCTAAGTTTTTCTGGTTACTGATTTCTTCTTTTTAAACATTTTTCTAAGTTTTTCTGGTTACTCACTTCTTCTTTTTAAACATTTTTCTAAGTTTTTCTGGTTACTCACTTCTTCTTTTGAAACATTTTTCTAAGTTTTTCTGGTTACTGATTTCTTCTTTTTAAACATTTTTCTAAGTTTTTCTGGTTACTGATTTCTTCTTTTTAAACATTTTTCGCAGTTTGTCTGGTTACTGATTTCTTCTTTTTAAACATTTTTCGCCGTTTTTCTGGTTACTGATTTCTTCTTTTTAAACATTTTTCTAAGTTTTTCTGGTTACTCACTTCTTCTTTTTAAACATTTTTCTAAGTTTTTCTGGTTACTGATTTCTTCTTTTTAAACATTTTTCGCAGTTTTTCTGGTTACTGATTTCTTCTTTTTAAACATTTTTCTAAGTTTTTCTGGTTACTGATTTCTTCTTTTTAAACATTTTTCTAAGTTTTTCTGGTTACTCACTTCTTCTTTTTAAACATTTTTCTAAGTTTTCCTGGTTACTGATTTCTTCTTTTTAAACATTTTTCGCAGTTTGTCTGGTTACTGATTTCTTCTTTTTAAACATTTTTCGCAGTTTTTCTGGTTACTGATTTCTTCTTTTTAAACATTTTTCTAAGTTTTTCTGGTTACTCACTTCTTCTTTTATAACATTTTTCTAAGTTTTCCTGGTTACTGATTTCTTCTTTTTAAACATTTTTCTAAGTTTTCCTGGTTACTGATTTCTTCTTTTTAAACATTTTTCTAAGTTTTTCTGGTTACTCATTTCTTCTTTTTAAACATTTTTCGCAGTTTTTCTGGTTACTGATTTCTTCTTTTTAAACATTTTCCTAAGTTTTCCTGGTTACTGATTTCTTCTTTTTAAACATTTTTCTAAGTTTTCCTGGTTACTCATTTCTTCTTTTTGATCATTTTTCTAAGTTTTCCTGGTTACTGATTTCTTCGTTTTGAACATTTTTCTAAGTTTTCCTGGTTACTCACTTCTTCTTTTCAAACATTTTTCTTCGTTTTTCTGTTTACTCATTTAGCACTTTCAGGCACTTTCCGATCATTTCCTCGTTCCCGATTTCACCCTTTAAAACGCTTTCGGGCATTTCCCTAAGTTTTGCGGTTCACTCGTTTGGGACTCACTGACACCTTCTCTAGCTTCCCTGCTCACTTTTTTCGTACTGTTGAGAAAATTCGAACCCTTTCCTTAACTATGCCGGTTACTGACTTCACCGCTTCAGACCCTTGTCCCCGTAATGAAAGATACCATTTCCCACCGTGGGAAATGCACGAAAATCGGACTGAACACGGGGGAGGCTCCCCCCTCGAAGGCGAGACCGTCGGCAGAACCGCCGGGTCAAACCCGGCTGAGCTACCCGGCTTACAAGTCTCAAAGTCGGTATGAGCAGTCACGTCCACCCCCATTCCCTTTTGGACCACTTCCCACGGTTCCAAATGCATGAAAATCGGCCTGTACACGGGGGAGGCACCCGCCTCGAAGACGAGACCGTCGGCAGAACCGCCGGGTCAAACCCGGCTGAGCTACCCGGCTCGGAAGCGCCAAAGTCGGGTTGAGCAGTCACATTCACTCCCATCCCCTTTTGGGCAACTTCCCACGGTTGGAAATGCATGGAAATCGGACTGAACACGGGGGAGGCTCCCCCCTCGAAGGCGAGACCGTCGGCAGAACCGCCGGATCAAACCCGGCTGAGCTACCCGGCTTACAAGTCTCAAAGTCGGTATGAGCAGACACGTCCACCCCCATTCCCTTTTGGACCACTTCCCACGGTTCGAAATGCATGAAAATCGGCCTGTATACGGGGGAGGCACCCGCCTCGAAGACGAGACCGTCGGCAGAACCGCCGGGTCAAACCCGGCTGAGCTACCCGGCTCGGAAGCGCCAAAGTCGGGTTGAGCAGTCACATTCACTCCCATCCCCTTTTGGGCAACTTCCCACGGTTGGAAATGCATGGAAATCGGACTGAACACGGGGGAGGCTCCCCCCTCGAAGGCGAGACCGTCGGCAGAACCGCCGGATCAAACCCGGCTGAGCTACCCGGCTTACAAGTCTCAAAGTCGGTATGAGCAGACACGTCCACCCCCATTCCCTTTTGGACCACTTCCCACGGTTCGAAATGCATGAAAATCGGCCTGTATACGGGGGAGGCACCCGCCTCGAAGACGAGACCGTCGGCAGAACCGCCGGGTCAAACCCGGCCGGGCTACCCGGGTTAGAAGCCCTAGAGTCGGGTTGAGCAGTCACAATCACTCCCATCCCCTTTTGAACCTGTTCCCACCGTTGGAAATGCACGAAAATCGGCCTGTACACGGGGGAGGCTCCCCCCTCGAAGGCGAGACCGTCGGCAGAACCGCCGGGTCAAACCCGGCTGAGCTACCCGGCTTACAAGTCTCGAAGTCGGGTTGAGCAGTCACATTCACTCCCATCGACTTTTGGGCAACTTCCCACCGTTGCAAATGCATGAAAATCGGCCTGTACACGGGGGAGGCACCCGCCTCGAAGTCGAGACCGTCGGCAGAACCGCCGGGTCCAACCCGGCTGAGCTACCCGGCTTACAAGTCTCAAAGCCGGGTTGGGCAGTCACGTTCACCCCCATTCCCTTTTGGATCACTTCCCACGGTTCGAAATGCACGAAAACCGGCCTGTACACGGGGGAGGGTCCGCCCTCGAAGGCGAGACCGTCGGCAGAACCGCCGGGTCAAACCTGGCTGAGCTACCCGGCTTACAAGTCTCAAAGTCGGGTTGAGCAGTCACGTTCACTCCCATCGACTTTTAGACCACTTCCCACGGTTCGAAATGCACGAAAATCGGCCTGTACACGGGGGAGGCACCCGCCTCGAAGACGAGACCGTCGGCAGAACCGCCGGGTCAAACCCGGCCGAGCTACCCGGCTTAAAAGTCTCAAAGTCGGTATGAGCAGTCACATTCACCCCCATTCCCTTTTGGACCACTTCCCACGGTTGGAAATGCATGAAAATCGGCCTGGACACGGGGGAGGCTCCCCCCTCGATGACGAGACCGTCGGCAGAACCGCCGGAACAAACCCGGCTGAGCTACCCGGCTTACAAGTCTCAAAGTCGGTATGAGCAGACACGTCCACCCCCATTCCCTTTTGGACCACTTCCCACCGTTGGAAATGCACGAAAATCGGCCTGTACACGGGGGAGGCACCGGCCTCGAAGACGAGACCGTCGGCAGAACCGCCGGGTCAAACCCGGCTGAGCTACCCGGCTTACAAGTCTCAAAGTCGGGTTGAGCAGTCACATTCACTCCCATCGACTTTTGGGCAACTTCCCACGGTTCGAAATGCACAAGATTCGGCCTGAACACGGGGGACGCTCCCCCCTCGAAGGCGAGACCGTCGGCAGACCCGCCGGGTCAAACCCGGCTGAGCTACCCGGCTCGGAAGCGCCAAAGTCGGTATGAGCAGTCACGTTCACTCCCATCCCCTTTTGGACCGCTTCCCACGGTACGAAATGCATGAAAATCGGCCTGTACACGGGGGAGGCACCCGCCTCGAAGACGAGACCGTCGGCAGAACCGCCGGGTCAAACCCGGCTGAGCTACCCGGCTTACAAGTCTCAAAGTCGGGTTGAGCAGTCACATTCACTCCCATCGACTTTTGGGCAACTTCCCACGGTTCGAAATGCACAAAATTCGGCCTGAACACGGGGGACGCTCCCCCCTCGAAGGCGAGACCGTCGGCAGAACCGCCGGGTCAAACCCGGCTGAGCTACCCGGCTTAAAAGTCTCAAAGTCGGTATGAGCAGTCACATTCACCCCCATTCCCTTTTGGACCACTTCCCACGGTTGGAAATGCATGAAAATCGGCCTGGACACGGGGGAGGCTCCCCCCTCGATGACGAGACCGTCGGCAGAACCGCCGGAACAAACCCGGCTGAGCTACCCGGCTTACAAGTCTCAAAGTCGGTATGAGCAGACACGTCCACCCCCATTCCCTTTTGGACCACTTCCCACCGTTGGAAATGCACGAAAATCGGCCTGTACACGGGGGAGGCACCGGCCTCGAAGACGAGACCGTCGGCAGAACCGCCGGATCAAACCCGGCCGAGCTACCCGGGTTAGAAGCCTCAGAGTCGGGTTGAGCAGTCACGTCCACCCCCATTCCCTTTTGGACCACTTCCCACGGTTCGAAATGCACGAAAATCGGCCTGTACACGGGGGAGGGAGCCGCCTCGAAGACGAGACCGTCGGCAGAACCGCCGGTTCAAACCCGGCTGAGCTACCAGGCTCGGAAGCGCCAAAGTCGGGTTGAGCAGTCACATTCACTCCCATCCCCTTTTGGGCAACTTCCCACCGTTGCAAATGCATGAAAATCGGCCTGTACACGGGGGAGGGAGCCGCCTCGAAGACGAGACCGTCGGCAGAACCGCCGGATCAAACCCGGCTGAGCTACCAGGCTCGGAAGCGCCAAAGTCGGTATGAGCAGTCACATTCACTCCCATCCCCTTTTGGGCCACTTCCCACGGTTCGAAATGCACGAAAATCGGACTGAACACGGGGGAGGCTCCCCCCTCCAAAACGAGACCATCGGCAGAATCGACGGGTCAAACCCGGCCGAGCTACCCGGGTTAGAAGCCTCAAAGTCGGGTTGAGCAGTCACGTCCACCCCCATCCCCTTTTGGACCACTTCCCACGGTTCGAAATGCACGAAAATCGGCCTGTACACGGGGGAGGCACCCGCCTCGAAGACGAGACCGTCGGCAGACCCGCCGGATCAAACCCGGCCGAGCTACACGGCTTACAAGTCTCAATGTCGGTATGAGCAGTCACGTCCACCCCTATTCCCTTTTGGACCACTTCCCACGGTACGAAATGCATGAAAATCGGCCTGTACACGGGGGAGGCACCCGCCTCGAAGACGAGACCGTCGGCAGAACCGCCGGGTCAAACCCGGCTGAGCTACCCGGCTCGGAAGCGCCAAAGTCGGGTTGAGCAGTCACATTCACTCCCATCGACTTTTGGGCAACTTCCCACGGTTCGAAATGCACAAAATTCGGCCTGAACACGGGGGACGCTCCCCCCTCGAAGGCGAGACCGTCGGCAGAACCGCCGGGTCAAACCCGGCTGAGCTACCCGGGTCGGAAGCGCCAAGGTCGGTATGAGCAGTCACATTCACTCCCATCCCCTTTTGGACCGCTTCCCACGGTTTGAAATGCACGAAAATCGGCCTGTACACGGGGGAGGCTCCGCCCTCGAAGGCGAGACCGACGGCAGAACCGCCGGGTCAAACCCGGCCGGGCTACCCGGGTTAGAAGCCTCAGAGTCGGGTTGAGCAGTCACATTCACCCCCATCCCCTTTTGAACCTCTTCCCACCGTTGGAAATGCACGAAAATCGGCCTGTACACGGGGGAGGCGCCCCTCTCGAAGGCGAGACCGACGGCAGAACCGCCGGGTCAAACCCGGCCGAGCTACCCGGGTTAGAAGCCTCAGAGTCGGGTTGAGCAGTCACATTCACCCCCATTCCCTTTTGGACCACTTCCCACGGTACGAAATGCATGAAAATCGGCCTGTACACGGGGGAGGCACCCGCCTCGAAGACGAGACCGTCGGCAGAACCGCCGGGTCAAACCCGGCTGAGCTACCCGGGTCGGAAGCGCCAAGGTCGGTATGAGCAGTCACATTCACTCCCATCCCCTTTTGGACCGCTTCCCACGGTTTGAAATGCACGAAAATCGGCCTGTACACGGGGGAGGCTCCGCCCTCGAAGGCGAGACCGACGGCAGAACCGCCGGGTCAAACCCGGCCGGGCTACCCGGGTTAGAAGCCTCAGAGTCGGGTTGAGCAGTCACATTCACCCCCATCCCCTTTTGAACCTCTTCCCACCGTTGGAAATGCACGAAAATCGGCCTGTACACGGGGGAGGCCCCCCTCTCGAAGACGAGACCGTCGGCAGACCCGCCGGATCAAACCCGGCCGAGCTACACGGCTTACAAGTCTCGATGTCGGTATGAGCAGTCACGTCCACCCCCATTCCCTTTTGGACCACTTCCCACGGTACGAAATGCATGAAAATCGGCCTGTACACGGGGGAGGCACCCGCCTCGAAGACGAGACCGTCGGCAGAACCGCCGGGTCAAACCCGGCTGAGCTACCCGGCTCGGAAGCGCCAAAGTCGGGTTGAGCAGTCACATTCACTCCCATCCCCTTTTGGGCCACTTCCCACGGTTCGAAATGCATGAAAATCGGCCTGTACACGGGGGACGCTCCCCCCTCGAAGGCGAGGCCGTCGGCAGAACCGCCGGGTCAAACCCGGCTGAGCTACCCGGGTTAGATGCCTCAAAGTCGGGTTGAGCAGTCACATTCACCCCCATCCCCTTTCGGCCCCCTTCCCACGGTTGGAAATGCATGAAAATCGGCCTGTACACGGTGGGCGCTCCCCCCTCGAAGGTGAGACCTTCGGCAGAACCGCCGGGTCAAATCCTGCCGAGCTACCCGCGTTAGAGGTCTCAATGTCGGCTTCAGCAGTCACATTCAATCCCATTCCCGTTTGGACCTCTTCCCGCCGATGGAAATGCACAAAATTCGGCCTGAACACGCGGGACGCTCCCCCCTCGAAGGCGAGACCGTCGCCAGAACCGCCGGGTCAAATCCGGCTGAGCTACCCGCGTTACAGGTCTCAAAGTCGGGTTGAGCAGTCACGTTCACCCCCATCCCCTTTCGGACCCCTTCCCACGGTTGGAAATGCATGAAAATCGGCCTGTACACGGTGGGCGCTCCCCCCTCGAAGGTGAGACCTTCGGCAGAACCGCCGGGTCAAATCCGGCCGAGCTACCCGCGTTAGAGGTCTCAATGTCGGCTTCAGCAGTCACATTCAATCCCATTCCCGTTTGGACCTCTTCCCGCCGATGGAAATGCACAAAATTCGGCCTGAACACGCGGGAGGCTCCCCCCTCGAAGGTGAGACCTTCGGCAGAACCGCCGGGTCAAATCCGGCCGAGC
>NW_027310493.1:20000-22500 GCF_047496795.1 Chiloscyllium punctatum
CGAGAGACGGACCCAATGCGGACGTGCAGAGCTTAGGCAGACCCCCCACTGGAGGCTCAACACTTCGTGGCAGCTCCGTGTCCCAGAGACCAGGAGGGTTGGCACACACACACAGTGTGAACCACCGACAGCCATTCTGGGACCGGTGACAGCCGTGCTGGCCCCACTGCCACGACACAGACGGACGCCAGGCCGCGCTCCCCGGCGGGGGGATGGCGTCGAGCCTGACGAACGGAATGTGCAGGGTGGGGGGGAAAGGCCAAGCGCTCCGACGCCGGAGGGCTCCGGAGTCTGAACTTAGGGGGACAAAGAGGACGGGTCCTCTGCGACACCCCAGCCGCGCTCTCGCCAGCCAAGGCGAGTGCGATTGATTGCCAAACGACCCTCAGACAGGCGTGGCCCCGGGAAGAACCCGGGGCCGCAAAGTGCGTTCAAAGTGTCGATGATCAATGTGTCCTGCAATTCACATTAATTCTCGCAGCTAGCTGCGTTCGTCATCGACGCACGAGCCGAGTGATCCACCGTCAAGAGTTGTCTGAGTTTGTTTTAGGTCTCTCCCTCGCCAGAGGAAAGCGACCCGGACCGCACATACGCTCCCCACCTTGAGCTACAGCCACCTGCACGCCGGCGTGCGGGCGGAGCAGGGTGGCGTGAAGCGATGGGGAGCACCATCCTGGTGCGGCCCGCAGAAACATACGTCTATTGGGGGGAGGAGGACAGGGCGCCCAAGAGGCGATGCGTGCCCCAACGCACCGCAGCGACGGAGGCAGGATCACCGCCACCATGTCGCCCGCCTAGTATCACGAGGCGTGCAGCAGCTTTGCCCTAGGAAAAGCAGAGGCGGGAACGGGCACCGGCCATCGGTTCGGCAGCGTCACTGACGCGTGCACGTGGCGGCGTGTCGGCGAGCGGACTTCCTGCGAGGAGGCGGGGGCGGCACTCGCCCGAGCAGACGCCCGCCCGGCCCAGCCACCGCCGAGGTGGACTGGGAGTCGCGGCAACGGCTCGTCATACTCGTTCCCACACTCACAGCGCAGCTTGCCCGCAAGCCACCGACCACCGATCGACGCCAGGCGCCCCGACCGAGAGCGGGATCGCTCGTTCGCCCTGCTGGCAGTTCGCTGGGGATCACTACTGCACGGAGCTCGGAGACCGACGGGCGGCAACTCGAGAGTCTTTAAACCACCACCCCCATCCCGCAAGTGCAAAGAGGCTGTATACGCACAGACGGGTGAGGGGAATAGGTACCCCGTCGGGTTTGAAGGGAGCGTGACTAGATAGCAACGATGTAAACCCAGCCGATTTGGGAGCGAAAGACCGGCGCCTGCATCACCGGCTTCGTTTCCCGTGGCTGGAGAGTACACCGAAACCCTCCGTCTGTCGCGAGCTCCCGACGACGCGGTGCCGCCAAGCAGCAGGGCCGGACCTGGTGTGGCTCCCCTCGTCGATCACAGACCGGTCGGCACTACTGACGAGACGGTGGAACGGGCTTCGCCCCTTGTGACGAAGGGTGATGCGAACCCGCCCGCCCGCGTGCGTTCGGGGTGGACTCGGCAAACGGAGATTTGAAATCGGAAAGTGTCCTCCTGCCCCGCGCAGGTAGGCGCCCAACAGTTGTGGGGGGTTTGGCGGTGACCACGGCTGCAGGGCCTGCTACCCCGACGAGCTCTCCTGCTGGCCCCGAAACCACCCTCGCGAGACAAGTTGAAACGGAAACGGGCGTACCCCCAAGCCGACGATCCTTTCTTATTTGTTACTTTTTTTTTCACTTGCTCGAGTTGTGGCGATTTGGCGGTGACCACGGCTGCAGGGCCTGCTACCCCGACGAGCTCTCCTGCTGGCCCCGAAACCACCCTCGCGAGACAAGTTGAAACGGAAACGGGCGTACCCCCAAGCCGACAGAGATCCTTTCTTATTTGTTACTTTTTTTTTTCACTTGCTCGAGTTGTGGGGGTTTGGCGGTGACCACGGCTGCAGGGCCTGCTACCCCGACGAGCTCTCCTGCTGGCCCCGAAACCACCCTCGCGAGACAAGTTGAAACGGAAACGGGCGTACCCCCAAGCCGACGATCCTTTCTTATTTGTTACTTTTTTTTTTCACTTGCTCGAGTTGTGGGGGTTTGGCGGTGACCACGGCTGCAGGGCCTGCTACCCCGACGAGCTCTCCTGCTGGCCCCGAAACCACCCTCGCGAGACAAGTTGAAACGGAAACGGGCGTACCCCCAAGCCGACGATCCTTTCTTATTTGTTACTTTTTTTTTCACTTGCTCGAGTTGTGGGGGTTTGGCGGTGACCACGGCTGCAGGGCCTGCTACCCCGACGAGCTCTCCTGCTGGCCCCGAAACCACCCTCGCGAGACAAGTTGAAACGGAAACGGGCGTACCCCCAAGCCGACGATCCTTTCTTATTTGTTACTTTTTTTTTCACTTGCTCGAGTTGTGGGGGTTTGGCGGTGACCACGGCTGCAGGGCCTGCTACCCCGACGAGCTCTCCTGCTGGCC
>NW_027310493.1:27500-40000 GCF_047496795.1 Chiloscyllium punctatum
AGCGGCCCAACGACTCCCAGAGCCGGTCGTGCGGTGCGCGAGGTCTGCTCTCTTCACAAGAGGCTTTATTAGGGAGTGCTAAGGCAAGGTTCTGTGCCCTCCACCCTCATCGCAACACCCATGGGAGCCTCCGGTCGTCAATAGACCGCCGCACCGGCCTCTGACTGACTCTCAGAATGGACGGAAAGAGCCGGGTAAGCCTTTCAAAAGATTCGACCACGTGCCGAAAACTTTAGACTTCCGTGAGCTCTCCGGCTTGCACCGAGACCCGAAGTCGACGTGCGAAGCACCACGGGACCCCTTTCGCCTGCAGGTCCCGAGCCGCCTTTATTTGCTGTTACGAGCATCGTGTGCCCCATACCTGCGTGACGAGCACCGCAGGGCGGCAGAGCCATCGCACTTGGCCGGGTGGCAGAGGAGGACCAGACTATTCACAGATAGCGGCCCAACGACTCCCAGAGCCGGTCGTGCGGCGCGCGAGGTCTGCTCTCTTCACAAGAGGCTTTATTAGGGAGTGCTAAGGCAAGGTTCTGTGCCCTCCACCCTCATCGCAACACCCATGGGAGCCTCCGGTCGTCAATAGACCGCCGCACCGGCCTCTGACTGACTCTCAGAATGGACGGAAAGAGCCGGGTAAGCCTTTCAAAAGATTCGACCACGTGCCGAAAACTTTAGACTTCCGTGAGCTCTCCGGCTTGCACCGAGACCCGAAGTCGACGTGCTAAGCACCACGGGACCCCTTTCGCCTGCAGGTCCCGAGCCGCCTTTATTTGCTGTTACGAGCATCGTGTGCCCCATACCTGCGTGACGAGCACCGCAGGGCGGCAGAGCCATCGCACTTGGCCGGGTGGCAGAGGAGGACCAGACTATTCACAGATAGCGGCCCAACGACTCCCAGAGCCGGTCGTGCGGCGCGCGAGGTCTGCTCTCTTCACAAGAGGCTTTATTAGGGAGTGCTAAGGCAAGGTTCTGTGCCCTCCACCCTCATCGCAACACCCATGGGAGCCTCCGGTCGTCAATAGACCGCCGCACCGGCCTCTGACTGACTCTCAGAATGGACGGAAAGAGCCGGGTAAGCCTTTCAAAAGATTCGACCACGTGCCGAAAACTTTAGACTTCCGTGAGCTCTCCGGCTTGCACCGAGACCCGAAGTCGACGTGCTAAGCACCACGGGACCCCTTTCGCCTGCAGGTCCCGAGCCGCCTTTATTTGCTGTTACGAGCATCGTGTGCCCCATACCTGCGTGACGAGCACCGCAGGGCGGCAGAGCCATCGCACTTGGCCGGGTGGCAGAGGAGGACCAGACTATTCACAGATAGCGGCCCAACGACTCCCAGAGCCGGTCGTGCGGCGCGCGAGGTCTGCTCTCATCACAAGAGGCTTTAGGGAGTGCTCAGGCAAGGGTCAGCCCGCAGCCTTCCTGGCAACACCCAGGGGAACCAGGCCACTCGCGTCTCTCGCCTTCATTTTCGACACGAGCGCCTGCGGAGGGCCACCACCCCCTCCGATTGTCAAGAGACCTCCGCACCGGCCTCTGACTTACTCTCAGAATGGACGGAAAGAGCCGGGTAAGCCTTTGAAAAGATTCGACCACGTGCCGAAAACTTTAGACTTCCGTGAGCTCTCCGGCTTGCACCGAGACCCGAAGTCGACGTGCTTAGCACCACGGGACCCCTTTCGCCTGCAGGTCCCGAGCCGCCTTTTATTTTTGTTACGAGTATCGTGTTCCCCAAACCTGGGTGACGAGCACCGCAGGGCGGCAGAGCCATCGCGCTTGTCCGGGTGGCAGAGGAGGACCAGACTATTCACAAATAGCGGCCCAACGACTCCCAGAGCCGGTCGTGCGGCAGGCGAGGTCTGCTCTCATCACAAGAGGCTTTAGGGAGTGCTCAGGCAACGGTCAGCCCGCAGCCTTCTTGGCAACACCCAAGGGAACCAGGCCACTCGCGTCTCTCGCCTTCATTTTGGACACGAGCGCCTGTGGAGGGACGGCCGGAGTCAACGTGGGGTTTGCCCGCCCTCCAATAGTGTCAAAAGACCGCCGCACAAGTCTCTGACTGACTCTTAGAACAGACAGAAAGAGTTTGTCAAATCTGTCAAAAAATTGACAAAGTGTCAAAAATTCGACTTCCAAGAGCTCTCCGGCATGCACTCATACCTGTCATTAAAGTGCTATGCCCGTGGAACCGTTTTTCGGATGCCTTTCAGAACGGTCCCGCGCCGCCATTTTGTTCTAAAAATCGTGTTCCCATATATCTCCGGGTACCCCGCCAACCTCACTGCGGAAAAACTACAAGTGGCACTGAATGGGTCTGAATTCCAAATTTGACTGCATCGGTCTGGAACTCGGTCCGGTCAAAACCGTTTGGATTTTTCTCGGTCCGGACTTCCGCGACAGACAAAGTTAAAGTTTTCGGGCTGCAGGCACAAAACGACAGCTGGCCATTTGCCGGGCTCAATTCACCCAATTCCTCCGGCACTTCGGAGCACATGTTCGGTGTAAGTTTGCGAATCTTTCCCGATGCTTCAGCATTTTCCTCCGCTGACACTTAGAATATTTTTCACACTTTGCTGAAAATTTTTCTAAGTGTTTTTTTCCAAGTTTTCCTGGTTACTGATTTCTTCTTTTTAAACATTTTTCTAAGTTTTTCTGGTTACTCACTTCTTCTTTTTAAACATTTTTCTAAGTTTTTCTGGTTACTGATTTCTTCTTTTTAAACATTTTTCGCCGTTTTTCTGGTTACTGATTTCTTCTTTTTAAACATTTTTCTAAGTTTTTCTGGTTACTCATTTCTTCTTTTTAAACATTTTTCGCCGTTTTTCTGGTTACTGATTTCTTCTTTTTAAACATTTTTCTAAGTTTTTCTGGTTACTGATTTCTTCTTTTTAAACATTTTTCTAAGTTTTCCTGGTTACTCATTTCTTCTTTTTAAACATTTTTCTAAGTTTTCCTGGTTACTCATTTCTTCTTTTTAAACATTTTTCTAAGTTTTCCTGGTTACTGATTTCTTCTTTTTAAACATTTTTCGCAGTTTTTCTGGTTACTGATTTCTTCTTTTTAAACATTTTTCTAAGTTTTTCTGGTTACTGATTTCTTCTTTTTAAACATTTTTCTAAGTTTTTCTGGTTACTCACTTCTTCTTTTTAAACATTTTTCTAAGTTTTTCTGGTTACTCACTTCTTCTTTTGAAACATTTTTCTAAGTTTTTCTGGTTACTGATTTCTTCTTTTTAAACATTTTTCGCAGTTTGTCTGGTTACTGATTTCTTCTTTTTAAACATTTTTCGCCGTTTTTCTGGTTACTGATTTCTTCTTTTTAAACATTTTTCTAAGTTTTTCTGGTTACTCACTTCTTCTTTTTAAACATTTTTCTAAGTTTTTCTGGTTACTGATTTCTTCTTTTTAAACATTTTTCGCAGTTTTTCTGGTTACTGATTTCTTCTTTTTAAACATTTTTCGCAGTTTTTCTGGTTACTGATTTCTTCTTTTTAAACATTTTTCTAAGTTTTTCTGGTTACTGATTTCTTCTTTTTAAACATTTTTCTAAGTTTTTCTGGTTACTCACTTCTTCTTTTTAAACATTTTTCTAAGTTTTCCTGGTTACTGATTTCTTCTTTTTAAACATTTTTCGCAGTTTGTCTGGTTACTGATTTCTTCTTTTTAAACATTTTTCGCAGTTTTTCTGGTTACTGATTTCTTCTTTTTAAACATTTTTCTAAGTTTTTCTGGTTACTGATTTCTTCTTTTTAAACATTTTTCTAAGTTTTTCTGGTTACTCACTTCTTCTTTTTAAACATTTTTCTAAGTTTTTCTGGTTACTCACTTCTTCTTTTGAAACATTTTTCTAAGTTTTTCTGGTTACTGATTTCTTCTTTTTAAACATTTTTCGCAGTTTGTCTGGTTACTGATTTCTTCTTTTTAAACATTTTTCGCCGTTTTTCTGGTTACTGATTTCTTCTTTTTAAACATTTTTCTAAGTTTTTCTGGTTACTCACTTCTTCTTTTTAAACATTTTTCTAAGTTTTTCTGGTTACTGATTTCTTCTTTTTAAACATTTTTCGCAGTTTTTCTGGTTACTGATTTCTTCTTTTTAAACATTTTTCTAAGTTTTTCTGGTTACTGATTTCTTCTTTTTAAACATTTTTCTAAGTTTTTCTGGTTACTGACTTCTTCTTTTTAAACATTTTTCTAAGTTTTCCTGGTTACTGATTTCTTCTTTTTAAACATTTTTCGCAGTTTGTCTGGTTACTGATTTCTTCTTTTTAAACATTTTTCGCAGTTTTTCTGGTTACTGATTTCTTCTTTTTAAACATTTTTCTAAGTTTTTCTGGTTACTGATTTCTTCTTTTTAAACATTTTTCTAAGTTTTTCTGGTTACTCACTTCTTCTTTTTAAACATTTTTCTAAGTTTTTCTGGTTACTCACTTCTTCTTTTGAAACATTTTTCTAAGTTTTTCTGGTTACTGATTTCTTCTTTTTAAACATTTTTCTAAGTTTTTCTGGTTACTGATTTCTTCTTTTTAAACATTTTTCGCAGTTTGTCTGGTTACTGATTTCTTCTTTTTAAACATTTTTCGCCGTTTTTCTGGTTACTGATTTCTTCTTTTTAAACATTTTTCTAAGTTTTTCTGGTTACTCACTTCTTCTTTTTAAACATTTTTCTAAGTTTTTCTGGTTACTGATTTCTTCTTTTTAAACATTTTTCGCAGTTTTTCTGGTTACTGATTTCTTCTTTTTAAACATTTTTCTAAGTTTTTCTGGTTACTGATTTCTTCTTTTTAAACATTTTTCTAAGTTTTTCTGGTTACTCACTTCTTCTTTTTAAACATTTTTCTAAGTTTTCCTGGTTACTGATTTCTTCTTTTTAAACATTTTTCGCAGTTTGTCTGGTTACTGATTTCTTCTTTTTAAACATTTTTCGCAGTTTTTCTGGTTACTGATTTCTTCTTTTTAAACATTTTTCTAAGTTTTTCTGGTTACTCACTTCTTCTTTTATAACATTTTTCTAAGTTTTCCTGGTTACTGATTTCTTCTTTTTAAACATTTTTCTAAGTTTTCCTGGTTACTGATTTCTTCTTTTTAAACATTTTTCTAAGTTTTTCTGGTTACTCATTTCTTCTTTTTAAACATTTTTCGCAGTTTTTCTGGTTACTGATTTCTTCTTTTTAAACATTTTCCTAAGTTTTCCTGGTTACTGATTTCTTCTTTTTAAACATTTTTCTAAGTTTTCCTGGTTACTCATTTCTTCTTTTTGATCATTTTTCTAAGTTTTCCTGGTTACTGATTTCTTCGTTTTGAACATTTTTCTAAGTTTTCCTGGTTACTCACTTCTTCTTTTCAAACATTTTTCTTCGTTTTTCTGTTTACTCATTTAGCACTTTCAGGCACTTTCCGATCATTTCCTCGTTCCCGATTTCACCCTTTAAAACGCTTTCGGGCATTTCCCTAAGTTTTGCGGTTCACTCGTTTGGGACTCACTGACACCTTCTCTAGCTTCCCTGCTCACTTTTTTCGTACTGTTGAGAAAATTCGAACCCTTTCCTTAACTATGCCGGTTACTGACTTCACCGCTTCAGACCCTTGTCCCCGTAATGAAAGATACCATTTCCCACCGTGGGAAATGCACGAAAATCGGACTGAACACGGGGGAGGCTCCCCCCTCGAAGGCGAGACCGTCGGCAGAACCGCCGGGTCAAACCCGGCTGAGCTACCCGGCTTACAAGTCTCAAAGTCGGTATGAGCAGTCACGTCCACCCCCATTCCCTTTTGGACCACTTCCCACGGTTCCAAATGCATGAAAATCGGCCTGTACACGGGGGAGGCACCCGCCTCGAAGACGAGACCGTCGGCAGAACCGCCGGGTCAAACCCGGCTGAGCTACCCGGCTCGGAAGCGCCAAAGTCGGGTTGAGCAGTCACATTCACTCCCATCCCCTTTTGGGCAACTTCCCACGGTTGGAAATGCATGGAAATCGGACTGAACACGGGGGAGGCTCCCCCCTCGAAGGCGAGACCGTCGGCAGAACCGCCGGATCAAACCCGGCTGAGCTACCCGGCTTACAAGTCTCAAAGTCGGTATGAGCAGACACGTCCACCCCCATTCCCTTTTGGACCACTTCCCACGGTTCGAAATGCATGAAAATCGGCCTGTATACGGGGGAGGCACCCGCCTCGAAGACGAGACCGTCGGCAGAACCGCCGGGTCAAACCCGGCTGAGCTACCCGGCTCGGAAGCGCCAAAGTCGGGTTGAGCAGTCACATTCACTCCCATCCCCTTTTGGGCAACTTCCCACGGTTGGAAATGCATGGAAATCGGACTGAACACGGGGGAGGCTCCCCCCTCGAAGGCGAGACCGTCGGCAGAACCGCCGGATCAAACCCGGCTGAGCTACCCGGCTTACAAGTCTCAAAGTCGGTATGAGCAGACACGTCCACCCCCATTCCCTTTTGGACCACTTCCCACGGTTCGAAATGCATGAAAATCGGCCTGTATACGGGGGAGGCACCCGCCTCGAAGACGAGACCGTCGGCAGAACCGCCGGGTCAAACCCGGCCGGGCTACCCGGGTTAGAAGCCCTAGAGTCGGGTTGAGCAGTCACAATCACTCCCATCCCCTTTTGAACCTGTTCCCACCGTTGGAAATGCACGAAAATCGGCCTGTACACGGGGGAGGCTCCCCCCTCGAAGGCGAGACCGTCGGCAGAACCGCCGGGTCAAACCCGGCTGAGCTACCCGGCTTACAAGTCTCGAAGTCGGGTTGAGCAGTCACATTCACTCCCATCGACTTTTGGGCAACTTCCCACCGTTGCAAATGCATGAAAATCGGCCTGTACACGGGGGAGGCACCCGCCTCGAAGTCGAGACCGTCGGCAGAACCGCCGGGTCCAACCCGGCTGAGCTACCCGGCTTACAAGTCTCAAAGCCGGGTTGGGCAGTCACGTTCACCCCCATTCCCTTTTGGATCACTTCCCACGGTTCGAAATGCACGAAAACCGGCCTGTACACGGGGGAGGGTCCGCCCTCGAAGGCGAGACCGTCGGCAGAACCGCCGGGTCAAACCTGGCTGAGCTACCCGGCTTACAAGTCTCAAAGTCGGGTTGAGCAGTCACGTTCACTCCCATCGACTTTTAGACCACTTCCCACGGTTCGAAATGCACGAAAATCGGCCTGTACACGGGGGAGGCACCCGCCTCGAAGACGAGACCGTCGGCAGAACCGCCGGGTCAAACCCGGCCGAGCTACCCGGCTTAAAAGTCTCAAAGTCGGTATGAGCAGTCACATTCACCCCCATTCCCTTTTGGACCACTTCCCACGGTTGGAAATGCATGAAAATCGGCCTGGACACGGGGGAGGCTCCCCCCTCGATGACGAGACCGTCGGCAGAACCGCCGGAACAAACCCGGCTGAGCTACCCGGCTTACAAGTCTCAAAGTCGGTATGAGCAGACACGTCCACCCCCATTCCCTTTTGGACCACTTCCCACCGTTGGAAATGCACGAAAATCGGCCTGTACACGGGGGAGGCACCGGCCTCGAAGACGAGACCGTCGGCAGAACCGCCGGGTCAAACCCGGCTGAGCTACCCGGCTTACAAGTCTCAAAGTCGGGTTGAGCAGTCACATTCACTCCCATCGACTTTTGGGCAACTTCCCACGGTTCGAAATGCACAAGATTCGGCCTGAACACGGGGGACGCTCCCCCCTCGAAGGCGAGACCGTCGGCAGACCCGCCGGGTCAAACCCGGCTGAGCTACCCGGCTCGGAAGCGCCAAAGTCGGTATGAGCAGTCACGTTCACTCCCATCCCCTTTTGGACCGCTTCCCACGGTACGAAATGCATGAAAATCGGCCTGTACACGGGGGAGGCACCCGCCTCGAAGACGAGACCGTCGGCAGAACCGCCGGGTCAAACCCGGCTGAGCTACCCGGCTTACAAGTCTCAAAGTCGGGTTGAGCAGTCACATTCACTCCCATCGACTTTTGGGCAACTTCCCACGGTTCGAAATGCACAAAATTCGGCCTGAACACGGGGGACGCTCCCCCCTCGAAGGCGAGACCGTCGGCAGAACCGCCGGGTCAAACCCGGCTGAGCTACCCGGCTTAAAAGTCTCAAAGTCGGTATGAGCAGTCACATTCACCCCCATTCCCTTTTGGACCACTTCCCACGGTTGGAAATGCATGAAAATCGGCCTGGACACGGGGGAGGCTCCCCCCTCGATGACGAGACCGTCGGCAGAACCGCCGGAACAAACCCGGCTGAGCTACCCGGCTTACAAGTCTCAAAGTCGGTATGAGCAGACACGTCCACCCCCATTCCCTTTTGGACCACTTCCCACCGTTGGAAATGCACGAAAATCGGCCTGTACACGGGGGAGGCACCGGCCTCGAAGACGAGACCGTCGGCAGAACCGCCGGATCAAACCCGGCCGAGCTACCCGGGTTAGAAGCCTCAGAGTCGGGTTGAGCAGTCACGTCCACCCCCATTCCCTTTTGGACCACTTCCCACGGTTCGAAATGCACGAAAATCGGCCTGTACACGGGGGAGGGAGCCGCCTCGAAGACGAGACCGTCGGCAGAACCGCCGGTTCAAACCCGGCTGAGCTACCAGGCTCGGAAGCGCCAAAGTCGGGTTGAGCAGTCACATTCACTCCCATCCCCTTTTGGGCAACTTCCCACCGTTGCAAATGCATGAAAATCGGCCTGTACACGGGGGAGGGAGCCGCCTCGAAGACGAGACCGTCGGCAGAACCGCCGGATCAAACCCGGCTGAGCTACCAGGCTCGGAAGCGCCAAAGTCGGTATGAGCAGTCACATTCACTCCCATCCCCTTTTGGGCCACTTCCCACGGTTCGAAATGCACGAAAATCGGACTGAACACGGGGGAGGCTCCCCCCTCCAAAACGAGACCATCGGCAGAATCGACGGGTCAAACCCGGCCGAGCTACCCGGGTTAGAAGCCTCAAAGTCGGGTTGAGCAGTCACGTCCACCCCCATCCCCTTTTGGACCACTTCCCACGGTTCGAAATGCACGAAAATCGGCCTGTACACGGGGGAGGCACCCGCCTCGAAGACGAGACCGTCGGCAGACCCGCCGGATCAAACCCGGCCGAGCTACACGGCTTACAAGTCTCAATGTCGGTATGAGCAGTCACGTCCACCCCTATTCCCTTTTGGACCACTTCCCACGGTACGAAATGCATGAAAATCGGCCTGTACACGGGGGAGGCACCCGCCTCGAAGACGAGACCGTCGGCAGAACCGCCGGGTCAAACCCGGCTGAGCTACCCGGCTCGGAAGCGCCAAAGTCGGGTTGAGCAGTCACATTCACTCCCATCGACTTTTGGGCAACTTCCCACGGTTCGAAATGCACAAAATTCGGCCTGAACACGGGGGACGCTCCCCCCTCGAAGGCGAGACCGTCGGCAGAACCGCCGGGTCAAACCCGGCTGAGCTACCCGGGTCGGAAGCGCCAAGGTCGGTATGAGCAGTCACATTCACTCCCATCCCCTTTTGGACCGCTTCCCACGGTTTGAAATGCACGAAAATCGGCCTGTACACGGGGGAGGCTCCGCCCTCGAAGGCGAGACCGACGGCAGAACCGCCGGGTCAAACCCGGCCGGGCTACCCGGGTTAGAAGCCTCAGAGTCGGGTTGAGCAGTCACATTCACCCCCATCCCCTTTTGAACCTCTTCCCACCGTTGGAAATGCACGAAAATCGGCCTGTACACGGGGGAGGCGCCCCTCTCGAAGGCGAGACCGACGGCAGAACCGCCGGGTCAAACCCGGCCGAGCTACCCGGGTTAGAAGCCTCAGAGTCGGGTTGAGCAGTCACATTCACCCCCATTCCCTTTTGGACCACTTCCCACGGTACGAAATGCATGAAAATCGGCCTGTACACGGGGGAGGCACCCGCCTCGAAGACGAGACCGTCGGCAGAACCGCCGGGTCAAACCCGGCTGAGCTACCCGGGTCGGAAGCGCCAAGGTCGGTATGAGCAGTCACATTCACTCCCATCCCCTTTTGGACCGCTTCCCACGGTTTGAAATGCACGAAAATCGGCCTGTACACGGGGGAGGCTCCGCCCTCGAAGGCGAGACCGACGGCAGAACCGCCGGGTCAAACCCGGCCGGGCTACCCGGGTTAGAAGCCTCAGAGTCGGGTTGAGCAGTCACATTCACCCCCATCCCCTTTTGAACCTCTTCCCACCGTTGGAAATGCACGAAAATCGGCCTGTACACGGGGGAGGCCCCCCTCTCGAAGACGAGACCGTCGGCAGACCCGCCGGATCAAACCCGGCCGAGCTACACGGCTTACAAGTCTCGATGTCGGTATGAGCAGTCACGTCCACCCCCATTCCCTTTTGGACCACTTCCCACGGTACGAAATGCATGAAAATCGGCCTGTACACGGGGGAGGCACCCGCCTCGAAGACGAGACCGTCGGCAGAACCGCCGGGTCAAACCCGGCTGAGCTACCCGGCTCGGAAGCGCCAAAGTCGGGTTGAGCAGTCACATTCACTCCCATCCCCTTTTGGGCCACTTCCCACGGTTCGAAATGCATGAAAATCGGCCTGTACACGGGGGACGCTCCCCCCTCGAAGGCGAGGCCGTCGGCAGAACCGCCGGGTCAAACCCGGCTGAGCTACCCGGGTTAGATGCCTCAAAGTCGGGTTGAGCAGTCACATTCACCCCCATCCCCTTTCGGCCCCCTTCCCACGGTTGGAAATGCATGAAAATCGGCCTGTACACGGTGGGCGCTCCCCCCTCGAAGGTGAGACCTTCGGCAGAACCGCCGGGTCAAATCCTGCCGAGCTACCCGCGTTAGAGGTCTCAATGTCGGCTTCAGCAGTCACATTCAATCCCATTCCCGTTTGGACCTCTTCCCGCCGATGGAAATGCACAAAATTCGGCCTGAACACGCGGGACGCTCCCCCCTCGAAGGCGAGACCGTCGCCAGAACCGCCGGGTCAAATCCGGCTGAGCTACCCGCGTTACAGGTCTCAAAGTCGGGTTGAGCAGTCACGTTCACCCCCATCCCCTTTCGGACCCCTTCCCACGGTTGGAAATGCATGAAAATCGGCCTGTACACGGTGGGCGCTCCCCCCTCGAAGGTGAGACCTTCGGCAGAACCGCCGGGTCAAATCCGGCCGAGCTACCCGCGTTAGAGGTCTCAATGTCGGCTTCAGCAGTCACATTCAATCCCATTCCCGTTTGGACCTCTTCCCGCCGATGGAAATGCACAAAATTCGGCCTGAACACGCGGGAGGCTCCCCCCTCGAAGGTGAGACCTTCGGCAGAACCGCCGGGTCAAATCCGGCCGAGCTACCCGCGTTAGAGGTCTCAATGTCGGCTTCAGCAGTCACATTCAATCCCATTCCCGTTTGGACCTCTTCCCGCCGATGGAAATGCACAAAATTCGGCCTGAACACGCGGGACGCTCCCCCCTCGAAGGCGAGACCGTCGCCAGAACCGCCGGGTCAAATCCGGCCGAGCTACCCGCGTTAGAGGTCTCAATGTCGGCTTCAGCAGTCACATTCAATCCCATTCCCTTTTGGAACACTTCCCGCCGTTAACAATGCACGATATTCGGCCTGAACACGCGGGACGCTCCCCCCTCGAAGGTGAGACCTTCGGCAGAACCGCCGGGTCAAATCCTGCCGAGCTACCCGCGTTAGAGGTCTCAATGTCGGCTTCAGCAGTCACATTCAATCCCATTCCCGTTTGGACCTCTTCCCGCCGATGGAAATGCACAAAATTCGGCCTGAACACGCGGGGCGCTCCCCCCTCGAAGGCGAGACCGTCGCCAGAACCGCCGGGTCAAATCCGGCTGAGCTACCCGCGTTACAGGTCTCAAAGTCGGCTTCAGCAGTCACATTCAATCCCATTCCCTTTTGGAACACTTCCCGCCGTTAACAATGCACGATATTCGGACTGAACACGGGGGCCGGTCCGCCCTCGAAGTCAACACCGTCCGCAGAACCGCCGGGGCAAATCCGGCTGAGCTACCCCGCCCCCGAACACTCAAAGTCCCTCTGAAGCCTTGCATTCGCCTCCTTGGAAAATTGACGTCAAACATTACCAAAATCGGGGGCACGAGCACTAAAGCTAAGTCTCACCCTTTCCCTATCCCTAACCAGGAACCGAACGCCCACCCTCAGCCTCACACCAACGCCGGTGCCACTCCAGACAGACACACCCTTCAAAACCACACCCATCCGGCCATGCAACTCAAAAAGGGTCCAAATTCAGAAACACCCCCTTCAAAAGGCACTCCATCCTCGGCCACACCACCGGGACATGCTCCCCTCGGCGATAATTAAGCCCCCACCACTATTTGAAGCCAACCGCAGCCGCAACTCGAACGGAGAAATCAGTAACCAATTCAAAAATGCGCTTGGTTACTGATTTCTACTGAGCCGAAAAAATTCTAAGTGTCGGTGGTTACTGATTTATACCAACCCGAAAATATTCTAAGTGTCGGTGGTTACTGATTTATACCAACCCG
>NW_027310493.1:48712-63712 GCF_047496795.1 Chiloscyllium punctatum
AGAATATTTTCGAGTTGGTATAAATCAGTAACCACTGACACTTAGAATATTTTCGGGTTGGTATAAATCAGTAACCACCGACACTTAGAATATTTTCGGGTTGGTACAAATCAGTAACCACTGACACTTAGAATATTTTCGAGTTGGTATAAATCAGTAACCACTGACACTTAGAATTTTTTCGAGTTGGTATAAATCAGTAACCACTGACACTTAGAATATTTTCGGGTTGGTATAAATCAGTAACCACCGACACTTAGAATATTTTCGGGTTGGTATAAATCAGTAACCACTGACACTTAGAATTTTTTCGGGTCGGTACAAATCAGTAACCACTGACACTTAGAATATTTTCGGGTTGGTATAAATCAGTAACCACCGACACTTAGAATATTTTCGAGTTGGTATAAATCAGTAACCACTGACACTTAGAATTTTTTCGAGTTGGTATAAATCAGTAACCACTGACACTTAGAATATTTTCGGGTTGGTATAAATCAGTAACCACCGACACTTAGAATATTTTCGAGTTGGTATAAATCAGTAACCACTGACACTTAGAATTTTTTCGAGTTGGTATAAATCAGTAACCACTGACACTTAGAATATTTTCGGGTTGGTATAAATCAGTAACCACCGACACTTAGAATATTTTCGAGTTGGTATAAATCAGTAACCACCGACACTTAGAATTTTTTCGAGTTGGTATAAATCAGTAACCACTGACACTTAGAATTTTTTCGGGTTGGTATAAATCAGTAACCACCGACACTTAGAATATTTTCGAGTTGGTATAAATCAGTAACCACTGACACTTAGAATTTTTTCGGGTCGGTATAAATCAGTAACCACTGACACTTAGAATTTTTTCGAGTTGGTATAAATCAGTAACCACTGACACTTAGAATATTTTCGGGTTGGTATAAATCAGTAACCACTGACACTTAGAATTTTTTCGACTTGGTATAAATCAGTAACCACTGACACTTAGAATTTTTTCGGGTTGGTATAAATCAGTAACCACTGACACTTAGAATATTTTCGGGTCGGTACAAATCAGTAACCACTGACACTTAGAATATTTTCGGGTTGGTATAAATCAGTAACCACTGACACTTAGAATTTTTTCGAGTTGGTATAAATCAGTAACCACTGACACTTAGAATTTTTTCGGGTTGGTATAAATCAGTAACCACCGACACTTAGAATATTTTCGGGTTGGTATAAATCAGTAACCACCGACACTTAGAATTTTTTCGGCTCAGTAGAAATCAGTAACCAAGCGCATTTTTGAATTGGTTACTGATTTCTCCGTTCGAGTTGCGGCTGCGGTTGGCTTCAAATAGTGGTGGGGGCTTAATTATCGCCGAGGGGAGCATGTCCCGGTGGTGTGGCCGAGGATGGAGTGCCTTTTGAAGGGGGTGTTTCTGAATTTGGACCCTTTTTGAGTTGCATGGCCGGATGGGTGTGGTTTTGAAGGGTGTGTCTGTCTGGAGTGGCACCGGCGTTGGTGTGAGGCTGAGGGTGGGCGTTCGGTTCCTGGTTAGGGATAGGGAAAGGGTGAGACTTAGCTTTAGTGCTCGTGCCCCCGATTTTGGTAATGTTTGACGTCAATTTTCCAAGGAGGCGAATGCAAGGCTTCAGAGGGACTTTGAGTGTTCGGGGGCGGGGTAGCTCAGCCGGATTTGCCCCGGCGGTTCTGCGGACGGTGTTGACTTCGAGGGCGGACCGGCCCCCGTGTTCAGTCCGAATATCGTGCATTGTTAACGGCGGGAAGTGTTCCAAAAGGGAATGGGATTGAATGTGACTGCTGAAGCCGACTTTGAGACCTGTAACGCGGGTAGCTCAGCCGGATTTGACCCGGCGGTTCTGGCGACGGTCTCGCCTTCGAGGGGGGAGCGCCCCGCGTGTTCAGGCCGAATTTTGTGCATTTCCATCGGCGGGAAGAGGTCCAAACGGGAATGGGATTGAATGTGACTGCTGAAGCCGACATTGAGACCTCTAACGCGGGTAGCTCGGCAGGATTTGACCCGGCGGTTCTGCCGAAGGTCTCACCTTCGAGGGGGGAGCGTCCCGCGTGTTCAGGCCGAATATCGTGCATTGTTAACGGCGGGAAGTGTTCCAAAAGGGAATGGGATTGAATGTGACTGCTGAAGCCGACATTGAGACCTCTAACGCGGGTAGCTCGGCCGGATTTGACCCGGCGGTTCTGGCGACGGTCTCGCCTTCGAGGGGGGAGCGTCCCGCGTGTTCAGGCCGAATTTTGTGCATTTCCATCGGCGGGAAGAGGTCCAAACGGGAATGGGATTGAATGTGACTGCTGAAGCCGACATTGAGACCTCTAACGCGGGTAGCTCGGCCGGATTTGACCCGGCGGTTCTGCCGAAGGTCTCACCTTCGAGGGGGGAGCCTCCCGCGTGTTCAGGCCGAATTTTGTGCATTTCCATCGGCGGGAAGAGGTCCAAACGGGAATGGGATTGAATGTGACTGCTGAAGCCGACATTGAGACCTCTAACGCGGGTAGCTCGGCCGGATTTGACCCGGCGGTTCTGCCGAAGGTCTCACCTTCGAGGGGGGAGCGCCCACCGTGTACAGGCCGATTTTCATGCATTTCCAACCGTGGGAAGGGGTCCGAAAGGGGATGGGGGTGAACGTGACTGCTCAACCCGACTTTGAGACCTGTAACGCGGGTAGCTCAGCCGGATTTGACCCGGCGGTTCTGCCGAAGGTCTCGCCTTCGAGGGGGGAGCGTCCCGCGTGTTCAGGCCGAATTTTGTGCATTTCCATCGGCGGGAAGAGGTCCAAACGGGAATGGGATTGAATGTGACTGCTGAAGCCGACATTGAGACCTCTAACGCGGGTAGCTCGGCCGGATTTGACCCGGCGGTTCTGCCGAAGGTCTCACCTTCGAGGGGGGAGCGTCCCGCCTGTTCAGGCCGAATTTTGTGCATTTCCATCGGCGGGAAGAGGTCCAAACGGGAATGGGATTGAATGTGACTGCTGAAGCCGACATTGAGACCTCTAACGCGGGTAGCTCGGCCGGATTTGACCCGGCGGTTCTGCCGAAGGTCTCACCTTCGAGGGGGGAGCGCCCACCGTGTACAGGCCGATTTTCATGCATTTCCAACCGTGGGAAGGGGTCCGAAAGGGGATGGGGGTGAACGTGACTGCTCAACCCGACTTTGAGACCTGTAACGCGGGTAGCTCAGCCGGATTTGACCCGGCGGTTCTGGCGACGGTCTCGCCTTCGAGGGGGGAGCGTCCCGCGTGTTCAGGCCGAATTTTGTGCATTTCCATCGGCGGGAAGAGGTCCAAACGGGAATGGGATTGAATGTGACTGCTGAAGCCGACATTGAGACCTCTAACGCGGGTAGCTCGGCAGGATTTGACCCGGCGGTTCTGCCGAAGGTCTCACCTTCGAGGGGGGAGCGCCCACCGTGTACAGGCCGATTTTCATGCATTTCCAACCGTGGGAAGGGGGCCGAAAGGGGATGGGGGTGAATGTGACTGCTCAACCCGACTTTGAGGCATCTAACCCGGGTAGCTCAGCCGGGTTTGACCCGGCGGTTCTGCCGACGGCCTCGCCTTCGAGGGGGGAGCGTCCCCCGTGTACAGGCCGATTTTCATGCATTTCGAACCGTGGGAAGTGGCCCAAAAGGGGATGGGAGTGAATGTGACTGCTCAACCCGACTTTGGCGCTTCCGAGCCGGGTAGCTCAGCCGGGTTTGACCCGGCGGTTCTGCCGACGGTCTCGTCTTCGAGGCGGGTGCCTCCCCCGTGTACAGGCCGATTTTCATGCATTTCGTACCGTGGGAAGTGGTCCAAAAGGGAATGGGGGTGGACGTGACTGCTCATACCGACATCGAGACTTGTAAGCCGTGTAGCTCGGCCGGGTTTGATCCGGCGGGTCTGCCGACGGTCTCGTCTTCGAGAGGGGGGCCTCCCCCGTGTACAGGCCGATTTTCGTGCATTTCCAACGGTGGGAAGAGGTTCAAAAGGGGATGGGGGTGAATGTGACTGCTCAACCCGACTCTGAGGCTTCTAACCCGGGTAGCCCGGCCGGGTTTGACCCGGCGGTTCTGCCGTCGGTCTCGCCTTCGAGGGCGGAGCCTCCCCCGTGTACAGGCCGATTTTCGTGCATTTCAAACCGTGGGAAGCGGTCCAAAAGGGGATGGGAGTGAATGTGACTGCTCATACCGACCTTGGCGCTTCCGACCCGGGTAGCTCAGCCGGGTTTGACCCGGCGGTTCTGCCGACGGTCTCGTCTTCGAGGCGGGTGCCTCCCCCGTGTACAGGCCGATTTTCATGCATTTCGTACCGTGGGAAGTGGTCCAAAAGGGAATGGGGGTGAATGTGACTGCTCAACCCGACTCTGAGGCTTCTAACCCGGGTAGCTCGGCCGGGTTTGACCCGGCGGTTCTGCCGTCGGTCTCGCCTTCGAGAGGGGCGCCTCCCCCGTGTACAGGCCGATTTTCGTGCATTTCCAACGGTGGGAAGAGGTTCAAAAGGGGATGGGGGTGAATGTGACTGCTCAACCCGACTCTGAGGCTTCTAACCCGGGTAGCCCGGCCGGGTTTGACCCGGCGGTTCTGCCGTCGGTCTCGCCTTCGAGGGCGGAGCCTCCCCCGTGTACAGGCCGATTTTCGTGCATTTCAAACCGTGGGAAGCGGTCCAAAAGGGGATGGGAGTGAATGTGACTGCTCATACCGACCTTGGCGCTTCCGACCCGGGTAGCTCAGCCGGGTTTGACCCGGCGGTTCTGCCGACGGTCTCGCCTTCGAGGGGGGAGCGTCCCCCGTGTTCAGGCCGAATTTTGTGCATTTCGAACCGTGGGAAGTTGCCCAAAAGTCGATGGGAGTGAATGTGACTGCTCAACCCGACTTTGGCGCTTCCGAGCCGGGTAGCTCAGCCGGGTTTGACCCGGCGGTTCTGCCGACGGTCTCGTCTTCGAGGCGGGTGCCTCCCCCGTGTACAGGCCGATTTTCATGCATTTCGTACCGTGGGAAGTGGTCCAAAAGGGAATAGGGGTGGACGTGACTGCTCATACCGACATTGAGACTTGTAAGCCGTGTAGCTCGGCCGGGTTTGATCCGGCGGGTCTGCCGACGGTCTCGTCTTCGAGGCGGGTGCCTCCCCCGTGTACAGGCCGATTTTCGTGCATTTCGAACCGTGGGAAGTGGTCCAAAAGGGGATGGGGGTGGACGTGACTGCTCAACCCGACTTTGAGGCTTCTAACCCGGGTAGCTCGGCCGGGTTTGACCCGTCGATTCTGCCGATGGTCTCGTTTTGGAGGGGGGAGCCTCCCCCGTGTTCAGTCCGATTTTCGTGCATTTCGAACCGTGGGAAGTGGCCCAAAAGGGGATGGGAGTGAATGTGACTGCTCATACCGACTTTGGCGCTTCCGAGCCTGGTAGCTCAGCCGGGTTTGATCCGGCGGTTCTGCCGACGGTCTCGTCTTCGAGGCGGCTCCCTCCCCCGTGTACAGGCCGATTTTCATGCATTTGCAACGGTGGGAAGTTGCCCAAAAGGGGATGGGAGTGAATGTGACTGCTCAACCCGACTTTGGCGCTTCCGAGCCTGGTAGCTCAGCCGGGTTTGAACCGGCGGTTCTGCCGACGGTCTCGTCTTCGAGGCGGCTCCCTCCCCCGTGTACAGGCCGATTTTCGTGCATTTCGAACCGTGGGAAGTGGTCCAAAAGGGAATGGGGGTGGACGTGACTGCTCAACCCGACTCTGAGGCTTCTAACCCGGGTAGCTCGGCCGGGTTTGATCCGGCGGTTCTGCCGACGGTCTCGTCTTCGAGGCCGGTGCCTCCCCCGTGTACAGGCCGATTTTCGTGCATTTCCAACGGTGGGAAGTGGTCCAAAAGGGAATGGGGGTGGACGTGTCTGCTCATACCGACTTTGAGACTTGTAAGCCGGGTAGCTCAGCCGGGTTTGTTCCGGCGGTTCTGCCGACGGTCTCGTCATCGAGGGGGGAGCCTCCCCCGTGTCCAGGCCGATTTTCATGCATTTCCAACCGTGGGAAGTGGTCCAAAAGGGAATGGGGGTGAATGTGACTGCTCATACCGACTTTGAGACTTTTAAGCCGGGTAGCTCAGCCGGGTTTGACCCGGCGGTTCTGCCGACGGTCTCGCCTTCGAGGGGGGAGCGTCCCCCGTGTTCAGGCCGAATTTTGTGCATTTCGAACCGTGGGAAGTTGCCCAAAAGTCGATGGGAGTGAATGTGACTGCTCAACCCGACTTTGAGACTTGTAAGCCGGGTAGCTCAGCCGGGTTTGACCCGGCGGTTCTGCCGACGGTCTCGTCTTCGAGGCGGGTGCCTCCCCCGTGTACAGGCCGATTTTCATGCATTTCGTACCGTGGGAAGCGGTCCAAAAGGGGATGGGAGTGAACGTGACTGCTCATACCGACTTTGGCGCTTCCGAGCCGGGTAGCTCAGCCGGGTTTGACCCGGCGGGTCTGCCGACGGTCTCGCCTTCGAGGGGGGAGCGTCCCCCGTGTTCAGGCCGAATCTTGTGCATTTCGAACCGTGGGAAGTTGCCCAAAAGTCGATGGGAGTGAATGTGACTGCTCAACCCGACTTTGAGACTTGTAAGCCGGGTAGCTCAGCCGGGTTTGACCCGGCGGTTCTGCCGACGGTCTCGTCTTCGAGGCCGGTGCCTCCCCCGTGTACAGGCCGATTTTCGTGCATTTCCAACGGTGGGAAGTGGTCCAAAAGGGAATGGGGGTGGACGTGTCTGCTCATACCGACTTTGAGACTTGTAAGCCGGGTAGCTCAGCCGGGTTTGTTCCGGCGGTTCTGCCGACGGTCTCGTCATCGAGGGGGGAGCCTCCCCCGTGTCCAGGCCGATTTTCATGCATTTCCAACCGTGGGAAGTGGTCCAAAAGGGAATGGGGGTGAATGTGACTGCTCATACCGACTTTGAGACTTTTAAGCCGGGTAGCTCGGCCGGGTTTGACCCGGCGGTTCTGCCGACGGTCTCGTCTTCGAGGCGGGTGCCTCCCCCGTGTACAGGCCGATTTTCGTGCATTTCGAACCGTGGGAAGTGGTCTAAAAGTCGATGGGAGTGAATGTGACTGCTCAACCCGACTTTGAGACTTGTAAGCCGGGTAGCTCAGCCAGGTTTGACCCGGCGGTTCTGCCGACGGTCTCGCCTTCGAGGGCGGACCCTCCCCCGTGTACAGGCCGGTTTTCGTGCATTTCGAACCGTGGGAAGTGGTCTAAAAGTCGATGGGAGTGAATGTGACTGCTCAACCCGACTTTGAGACTTGTAAGCCGGGTAGCTCGGCCGGGTTTGACCCGGCGGTTCTGCCGACGGTCTCGTCTTCGAGGCGGGTGCCTCCCCCGTGTACAGGCCGATTTTCGTGCATTTCGAACCGTGGGAAGTGGTCTAAAAGTCGATGGGAGTGAATGTGACTGCTCAACCCGACTTTGAGACTTGTAAGCCGGGTAGCTCAGCCAGGTTTGACCCGGCGGTTCTGCCGACGGTCTCGCCTTCGAGGGCGGACCCTCCCCCGTGTACAGGCCGGTTTTCGTGCATTTCGAACCGTGGGAAGTGATCCAAAAGGGAATGGGGGTGAACGTGACTGCCCAACCCGGCTTTGAGACTTGTAAGCCGGGTAGCTCAGCCGGGTTGGACCCGGCGGTTCTGCCGACGGTCTCGACTTCGAGGCGGGTGCCTCCCCCGTGTACAGGCCGATTTTCATGCATTTGCAACGGTGGGAAGTTGCCCAAAAGTCGATGGGAGTGAATGTGACTGCTCAACCCGACTTCGAGACTTGTAAGCCGGGTAGCTCAGCCGGGTTTGACCCGGCGGTTCTGCCGACGGTCTCGCCTTCGAGGGGGGAGCCTCCCCCGTGTACAGGCCGATTTTCGTGCATTTCCAACGGTGGGAACAGGTTCAAAAGGGGATGGGAGTGATTGTGACTGCTCAACCCGACTCTAGGGCTTCTAACCCGGGTAGCCCGGCCGGGTTTGACCCGGCGGTTCTGCCGACGGTCTCGTCTTCGAGGCGGGTGCCTCCCCCGTATACAGGCCGATTTTCATGCATTTCGAACCGTGGGAAGTGGTCCAAAAGGGAATGGGGGTGGACGTGTCTGCTCATACCGACTTTGAGACTTGTAAGCCGGGTAGCTCAGCCGGGTTTGATCCGGCGGTTCTGCCGACGGTCTCGCCTTCGAGGGGGGAGCCTCCCCCGTGTTCAGTCCGATTTCCATGCATTTCCAACCGTGGGAAGTTGCCCAAAAGGGGATGGGAGTGAATGTGACTGCTCAACCCGACTTTGGCGCTTCCGAGCCGGGTAGCTCAGCCGGGTTTGACCCGGCGGTTCTGCCGACGGTCTCGTCTTCGAGGCGGGTGCCTCCCCCGTATACAGGCCGATTTTCATGCATTTCGAACCGTGGGAAGTGGTCCAAAAGGGAATGGGGGTGGACGTGTCTGCTCATACCGACTTTGAGACTTGTAAGCCGGGTAGCTCAGCCGGGTTTGATCCGGCGGTTCTGCCGACGGTCTCGCCTTCGAGGGGGGAGCCTCCCCCGTGTTCAGTCCGATTTCCATGCATTTCCAACCGTGGGAAGTTGCCCAAAAGGGGATGGGAGTGAATGTGACTGCTCAACCCGACTTTGGCGCTTCCGAGCCGGGTAGCTCAGCCGGGTTTGACCCGGCGGTTCTGCCGACGGTCTCGTCTTCGAGGCGGGTGCCTCCCCCGTGTACAGGCCGATTTTCATGCATTTGGAACCGTGGGAAGTGGTCCAAAAGGGAATGGGGGTGGACGTGACTGCTCATACCGACTTTGAGACTTGTAAGCCGGGTAGCTCAGCCGGGTTTGACCCGGCGGTTCTGCCGACGGTCTCGCCTTCGAGGGGGGAGCCTCCCCCGTGTTCAGTCCGATTTTCGTGCATTTCCCACGGTGGGAAATGGTATCTTTCATTACGGGGACAAGGGTCTGAAGCGGTGAAGTCAGTAACCGGCATAGTTAAGGAAAGGGTTCGAATTTTCTCAACAGTACGAAAAAAGTGAGCAGGGAAGCTAGAGAAGGTGTCAGTGAGTCCCAAACGAGTGAACCGCAAAACTTAGGGAAATGCCCGAAAGCGTTTTAAAGGGTGAAATCGGGAACGAGGAAATGATCGGAAAGTGCCTGAAAGTGCTAAATGAGTAAACAGAAAAACGAAGAAAAATGTTTGAAAAGAAGAAGTGAGTAACCAGGAAAACTTAGAAAAATGTTCAAAACGAAGAAATCAGTAACCAGGAAAACTTAGAAAAATGATCAAAAAGAAGAAATGAGTAACCAGGAAAACTTAGAAAAATGTTTAAAAAGAAGAAATCAGTAACCAGGAAAACTTAGGAAAATGTTTAAAAAGAAGAAATCAGTAACCAGAAAAACTGCGAAAAATGTTTAAAAAGAAGAAATGAGTAACCAGAAAAACTTAGAAAAATGTTTAAAAAGAAGAAATCAGTAACCAGGAAAACTTAGAAAAATGTTTAAAAAGAAGAAATCAGTAACCAGGAAAACTTAGAAAAATGTTATAAAAGAAGAAGTGAGTAACCAGAAAAACTTAGAAAAATGTTTAAAAAGAAGAAATCAGTAACCAGAAAAACTGCGAAAAATGTTTAAAAAGAAGAAATCAGTAACCAGACAAACTGCGAAAAATGTTTAAAAAGAAGAAATCAGTAACCAGGAAAACTTAGAAAAATGTTTAAAAAGAAGAAGTGAGTAACCAGAAAAACTTAGAAAAATGTTTAAAAAGAAGAAATCAGTAACCAGAAAAACTTAGAAAAATGTTTAAAAAGAAGAAATCAGTAACCAGAAAAACTGCGAAAAATGTTTAAAAAGAAGAAATCAGTAACCAGAAAAACTTAGAAAAATGTTTAAAAAGAAGAAGTGAGTAACCAGAAAAACTTAGAAAAATGTTTAAAAAGAAGAAATCAGTAACCAGAAAAACGGCGAAAAATGTTTAAAAAGAAGAAATCAGTAACCAGACAAACTGCGAAAAATGTTTAAAAAGAAGAAATCAGTAACCAGAAAAACTTAGAAAAATGTTTAAAAAGAAGAAATCAGTAACCAGAAAAACTTAGAAAAATGTTTCAAAAGAAGAAGTGAGTAACCAGAAAAACTTAGAAAAATGTTTAAAAAGAAGAAGTGAGTAACCAGAAAAACTTAGAAAAATGTTTAAAAAGAAGAAATCAGTAACCAGAAAAACTTAGAAAAATGTTTAAAAAGAAGAAATCAGTAACCAGAAAAACTGCGAAAAATGTTTAAAAAGAAGAAATCAGTAACCAGACAAACTGCGAAAAATGTTTAAAAAGAAGAAATCAGTAACCAGGAAAACTTAGAAAAATGTTTAAAAAGAAGAAGTCAGTAACCAGAAAAACTTAGAAAAATGTTTAAAAAGAAGAAATCAGTAACCAGAAAAACTTAGAAAAATGTTTAAAAAGAAGAAATCAGTAACCAGAAAAACTGCGAAAAATGTTTAAAAAGAAGAAATCAGTAACCAGAAAAACTTAGAAAAATGTTTAAAAAGAAGAAGTGAGTAACCAGAAAAACTTAGAAAAATGTTTAAAAAGAAGAAATCAGTAACCAGAAAAACGGCGAAAAATGTTTAAAAAGAAGAAATCAGTAACCAGAAAAACTTAGAAAAATGTTTAAAAAGAAGAAATCAGTAACCAGAAAAACTTAGAAAAATGTTTCAAAAGAAGAAGTGAGTAACCAGAAAAACTTAGAAAAATGTTTAAAAAGAAGAAGTGAGTAACCAGAAAAACTTAGAAAAATGTTTAAAAAGAAGAAATCAGTAACCAGAAAAACTTAGAAAAATGTTTAAAAAGAAGAAATCAGTAACCAGAAAAACTGCGAAAAATGTTTAAAAAGAAGAAATCAGTAACCAGACAAACTGCGAAAAATGTTTAAAAAGAAGAAATCAGTAACCAGGAAAACTTAGAAAAATGTTTAAAAAGAAGAAGTGAGTAACCAGAAAAACTTAGAAAAATGTTTAAAAAGAAGAAATCAGTAACCAGAAAAACTTAGAAAAATGTTTAAAAAGAAGAAATCAGTAACCAGAAAAACTGCGAAAAATGTTTAAAAAGAAGAAATCAGTAACCAGAAAAACTTAGAAAAATGTTTAAAAAGAAGAAGTGAGTAACCAGAAAAACTTAGAAAAATGTTTAAAAAGAAGAAATCAGTAACCAGAAAAACGGCGAAAAATGTTTAAAAAGAAGAAATCAGTAACCAGACAAACTGCGAAAAATGTTTAAAAAGAAGAAATCAGTAACCAGAAAAACTTAGAAAAATGTTTCAAAAGAAGAAGTGAGTAACCAGAAAAACTTAGAAAAATGTTTAAAAAGAAGAAGTGAGTAACCAGAAAAACTTAGAAAAATGTTTAAAAAGAAGAAATCAGTAACCAGAAAAACTTAGAAAAATGTTTAAAAAGAAGAAATCAGTAACCAGAAAAACTTAGAAAAATGTTTAAAAAGAAGAAATCAGTAACCAGAAAAACTGCGAAAAATGTTTAAAAAGAAGAAATCAGTAACCAGACAAACTGCGAAAAATGTTTAAAAAGAAGAAATCAGTAACCAGGAAAACTTAGAAAAATGTTTAAAAAGAAGAAGTGAGTAACCAGAAAAACTTAGAAAAATGTTTAAAAAGAAGAAATCAGTAACCAGAAAAACTTAGAAAAATGTTTAAAAAGAAGAAATCAGTAACCAGAAAAACTGCGAAAAATGTTTAAAAAGAAGAAATCAGTAACCAGAAAAACTTAGAAAAATGTTTAAAAAGAAGAAGTGAGTAACCAGAAAAACTTAGAAAAATGTTTAAAAAGAAGAAATCAGTAACCAGAAAAACGGCGAAAAATGTTTAAAAAGAAGAAATCAGTAACCAGACAAACTGCGAAAAATGTTTAAAAAGAAGAAATCAGTAACCAGAAAAACTTAGAAAAATGTTTCAAAAGAAGAAGTGAGTAACCAGAAAAACTTAGAAAAATGTTTAAAAAGAAGAAGTGAGTAACCAGAAAAACTTAGAAAAATGTTTAAAAAGAAGAAATCAGTAACCAGAAAAACTTAGAAAAATGTTTAAAAAGAAGAAATCAGTAACCAGAAAAACTGCGAAAAATGTTTAAAAAGAAGAAATCAGTAACCAGGAAAACTTAGAAAAATGTTTAAAAAGAAGAAATGAGTAACCAGGAAAACTTAGAAAAATGTTTAAAAAGAAGAAATGAGTAACCAGGAAAACTTAGAAAAATGTTTAAAAAGAAGAAATCAGTAACCAGAAAAACTTAGAAAAATGTTTAAAAAGAAGAAATCAGTAACCAGAAAAACGGCGAAAAATGTTTAAAAAGAAGAAATGAGTAACCAGAAAAACTTAGAAAAATGTTTAAAAAGAAGAAATCAGTAACCAGAAAAACGGCGAAAAATGTTTAAAAAGAAGAAATCAGTAACCAGAAAAACGGCGAAAAATGTTTAAAAAGAAGAAATCAGTAACCAGACAAACTGCGAAAAATGTTTAAAAAGAAGAAATCAGTAACCAGAAAAACTTAGAAAAATGTTTAAAAAGAAGAAATCAGTAACCAGGAAAACTTGGAAAAAAACACTTAGAAAAATTTTCAGCAAAGTGTGAAAAATATTCTAAGTGTCAGCGGAGGAAAATGCTGCAGCATCGGGAAAGATTCGCAAACTTACACCGAACATGTGCTCCGAAGTGCCGGAGGAATTGGGTGAATTGAGCCCGGCAAATGGCCAGCTGTCGTTTTGTGCCTGCAGCCCGAAAACTTTAACTTTGTCTGTCGCGGAAGTCCGGACCGAGAAAAATCCAAACGGTTTTGACCGGACCGAGTTCCAGACCGATGCAGTCAAATTTGGAATTCAGACCCATTCAGTGCCACTTGTAGTTTTTCCGCAGTGAGGTTGGCGGGGTACCCGGAGATATATGGGAACACGATTTTTAGAACAAAATGGCGGCGCGGGACCGTTCTGAAAGGCATCCGAAAAACGGTTCCACGGGCATAGCACTTTAATGACAGGTATGAGTGCATGCCGGAGAGCTCTTGGAAGTCGAATTTTTGACACTTTGTCAATTTTTTGACAGATTTGACAAACTCTTTCTGTCTGTTCTAAGAGTCAGTCAGAGACTTGTGCGGCGGTCTTTTGACACTATTGGAGGGCGGGCAAACCCCACGTTGACTCCGGCCGTCCCTCCACAGGCGCTCGTGTCCAAAATGAAGGCGAGAGACGCGAGTGGCCTGGTTCCCTTGGGTGTTGCCAAGAAGGCTGCGGGCTGACCGTTGCCTGAGCACTCCCTAAAGCCTCTTGTGATGAGAGCAGACCTCGCCTGCCGCACGACCGGCTCTGGGAGTCGTTGGGCCGCTATTTGTGAATAGTCTGGTCCTCCTCTGCCACCCGGACAAGCGCGATGGCTCTGCCGCCCTGCGGTGCTCGTCACCCAGGTTTGGGGAACACGATACTCGTAACAAAAATAAAAGGCGGCTCGGGACCTGCAGGCGAAAGGGGTCCCGTGGTGCTAAGCACGTCGACTTCGGGTCTCGGTGCAAGCCGGAGAGCTCACGGAAGTCTAAAGTTTTCGGCACGTGGTCGAATCTTTTCAAAGGCTTACCCGGCTCTTTCCGTCCATTCTGAGAGTAAGTCAGAGGCCGGTGCGGAGGTCTCTTGACAATCGGAGGGGGTGGTGGCCCTCCGCAGGCGCTCGTGTCGAAAATGAAGGCGAGAGACGCGAGTGGCCTGGTTCCCCTGGGTGTTGCCAGGAAGGCTGCGGGCTGACCCTTGCCTGAGCACTCCCTAAAGCCTCTTGTGATGAGAGCAGACCTCGCGCGCCGCACGACCGGCTCTGGGAGTCGTTGGGCCGCTATCTGTGAATAGTCTGGTCCTCCTCTGCCACCCGGCCAAGTGCGATGGCTCTGCCGCCCTGCGGTGCTCGTCACGCAGGTATGGGGCACACGATGCTCGTAACAGCAAATAAAGGCGGCTCGGGACCTGCAGGCGAAAGGGGTCCCGTGGTGCTTAGCACGTCGACTTCGGGTCTCGGTGCAAGCCGGAGAGCTCACGGAAGTCTAAAGTTTTCGGCACGTGGTCGAATCTTTTGAAAGGCTTACCCGGCTCTTTCCGTCCATTCTGAGAGTCAGTCAGAGGCCGGTGCGGCGGTCTATTGACGACCGGAGGCTCCCATGGGTGTTGCGATGAGGGTGGAGGGCACAGAACCTTGCCTTAGCACTCCCTAATAAAGCCTCTTGTGAAGAGAGCAGACCTCGCGCGCCGCACGACCGGCTCTGGGAGTCGTTGGGCCGCTATCTGTGAATAGTCTGGTCCTCCTCTGCCACCCGGCCAAGTGCGATGGCTCTGCCGCCCTGCGGTGCTCGTCACGCAGGTATGGGGCACACGATGCTCGTAACAGCAAATAAAGGCGGCTCGGGACCTGCAGGCGAAAGGGGTCCCGTGGTGCTTAGCACGTCGACTTCGGGTCTCGGTGCAAGCCGGAGAGCTCACGGAAGTCTAAAGTTTTCGGCACGTGGTCGAATCTTTTGAAAGGCTTACCCGGCTCTTTCCGTCCATTCTGAGAGTCAGTCAGAGGCCGGTGCGGCGGTCTATTGACGACCGGAGGCTCCCATGGGTGTTGCGATGAGGGTGGAGGGCACAGAACCTTGCCTTAGCACTCCCTAATAAAGCCTCTTGTGAAGAGAGCAGACCTCGCGCGCCGCACGACCGGCTCTGGGAGTCGTTGGGCCGCTATCTGTGAATAGTCTGGTCCTCCTCTGCCACCCGGCCAAGTGCGATGGCTCTGCCGCCCTGCGGTGCTCGTCACGCAGGTATGGGGCACACGATGCTCGTAACAGCAAATAAAGGCGGCTCGGGACCTGCAGGCGAAAGGGGTCCCGTGGTGCTTCGCACGTCGACTTCGGGTCTCGGTGCAAGCCGGAGAGCTCACGGAAGTCTAAAGTTTTCGGCACGTGGTCGAATCTTTTGAAAGGCTTACCCGGCTCTTTCCGTCCATTCTGAGAGTC
>NW_027310493.1:68712-71212 GCF_047496795.1 Chiloscyllium punctatum
GGCCAGCAGGAGAGCTCGTCGGGGTAGCAGGCCCTGCAGCCGTGGTCACCGCCAAACCCCCACAACTCGAGCAAGTGAAAAAAAAAGTAACAGGAGCGAAAGCATCTCTGTCGGCTTGGGGGTACGCCCGTTTCCGTTTCAACTTGTCTCGCGAGGGTGGTTTCGGGGCCAGCAGGAGAGCTCGTCGGGGTAGCAGGCCCTGCAGCCGTGGTCACCGCCAAACCCCCACAACTCGAGCAAGTGAAAAAAAAAGTAACAAATAAGAAAGGATCGTCGGCTTGGGGGTACGCCCGTTTCCGTTTCAACTTGTCTCGCGAGGGTGGTTTCGGGGCCAGCAGGAGAGCTCGTCGGGGTAGCAGGCCCTGCAGCCGTGGTCACCGCCAAACCCCCACAACTCGAGCAAGTGAAAAAAAAAGTAACAAATAAGAAAGGATCGTCGGCTTGGGGGTACGCCCGTTTCCGTTTCAACTTGTCTCGCGAGGGTGGTTTCGGGGCCAGCAGGAGAGCTCGTCGGGGTAGCAGGCCCTGCAGCCGTGGTCACCGCCAAACCCCCACAACTCGAGCAAGTGAAAAAAAAAAGTAACAAATAAGAAAGGATCGTCGGCTTGGGGGTACGCCCGTTTCCGTTTCAACTTGTCTCGCGAGGGTGGTTTCGGGGCCAGCAGGAGAGCTCGTCGGGGTAGCAGGCCCTGCAGCCGTGGTCACCGCCAAACCCCCACAACTCGAGCAAGTGAAAAAAAAAAGTAACAAATAAGAAAGGATCTCTGTCGGCTTGGGGGTACGCCCGTTTCCGTTTCAACTTGTCTCGCGAGGGTGGTTTCGGGGCCAGCAGGAGAGCTCGTCGGGGTAGCAGGCCCTGCAGCCGTGGTCACCGCCAAATCGCCACAACTCGAGCAAGTGAAAAAAAAAGTAACAAATAAGAAAGGATCGTCGGCTTGGGGGTACGCCCGTTTCCGTTTCAACTTGTCTCGCGAGGGTGGTTTCGGGGCCAGCAGGAGAGCTCGTCGGGGTAGCAGGCCCTGCAGCCGTGGTCACCGCCAAACCCCCCACAACTGTTGGGCGCCTACCTGCGCGGGGCAGGAGGACACTTTCCGATTTCAAATCTCCGTTTGCCGAGTCCACCCCGAACGCACGCGGGCGGGCGGGTTCGCATCACCCTTCGTCACAAGGGGCGAAGCCCGTTCCACCGTCTCGTCAGTAGTGCCGACCGGTCTGTGATCGACGAGGGGAGCCACACCAGGTCCGGCCCTGCTGCTTGGCGGCACCGCGTCGTCGGGAGCTCGCGACAGACGGAGGGTTTCGGTGTACTCTCCAGCCACGGGAAACGAAGCCGGTGATGCAGGCGCCGGTCTTTCGCTCCCAAATCGGCTGGGTTTACATCGTTGCTATCTAGTCACGCTCCCTTCAAACCCGACGGGGTACCTATTCCCCTCACCCGTCTGTGCGTATACAGCCTCTTTGCACTTGCGGGATGGGGGTGGTGGTTTAAAGACTCTCGAGTTGCCGCCCGTCGGTCTCCGAGCTCCGTGCAGTAGTGATCCCCAGCGAACTGCCAGCAGGGCGAACGAGCGATCCCGCTCTCGGTCGGGGCGCCTGGCGTCGATCGGTGGTCGGTGGCTTGCGGGCAAGCTGCGCTGTGAGTGTGGGAACGAGTATGACGAGCCGTTGCCGCGACTCCCAGTCCACCTCGGCGGTGGCTGGGCCGGGCGGGCGTCTGCTCGGGCGAGTGCCGCCCCCGCCTCCTCGCAGGAAGTCCGCTCGCCGACACGCCGCCACGTGCACGCGTCAGTGACGCTGCCGAACCGATGGCCGGTGCCCGTTCCCGCCTCTGCTTTTCCTAGGGCAAAGCTGCTGCACGCCTCGTGATACTAGGCGGGCGACATGGTGGCGGTGATCCTGCCTCCGTCGCTGCGGTGCGTTGGGGCACGCATCGCCTCTTGGGCGCCCTGTCCTCCTCCCCCCAATAGACGTATGTTTCTGCGGGCCGCACCAGGATGGTGCTCCCCATCGCTTCACGCCACCCTGCTCCGCCCGCACGCCGGCGTGCAGGTGGCTGTAGCTCAAGGTGGGGAGCGTATGTGCGGTCCGGGTCGCTTTCCTCTGGCGAGGGAGAGACCTAAAACAAACTCAGACAACTCTTGACGGTGGATCACTCGGCTCGTGCGTCGATGACGAACGCAGCTAGCTGCGAGAATTAATGTGAATTGCAGGACACATTGATCATCGACACTTTGAACGCACTTTGCGGCCCCGGGTTCTTCCCGGGGCCACGCCTGTCTGAGGGTCGTTTGGCAATCAATCGCACTCGCCTTGGCTGGCGAGAGCGCGGCTGGGGTGTCGCAGAGGACCCGTCCTCTTTGTCCCCCTAAGTTCAGACTCCGGAGCCCTCCGGCGTCGGAGCGCTTGGCCTTTCCCCCCCACCCTGCACATTCCGTTCGTCAGGCTCGACGCCATCCCCCCGCCGGGGAGCGCGGCCTGGCGTCCGTCTGTGTCGTGGCAG
>NW_027310494.1:0-73472 GCF_047496795.1 Chiloscyllium punctatum
TCGAGAGAGAGACCGGGGATGAGAGCGAGTGGTGGGGGGTGGGTGAGAGGGACTGTGGGGGCGAGAGAGAGACCAGGGGCGAGAGAGACCGGGATGAGAGAGACCAGGAGTGAAGAGGGAGTCCGGAGGCGAGGGAGACCAGGGGTGAAGAGGGCGACCAGGGTGAAGAGGGAGACCGGGGGTGAGGGAGACCAGGGGTGAAGAGGGAGACCGGGGGCGACGGAGACCAGGGGTGACGATACAGACCGGGGGGCTAGAGAGACCGGGGTTGAAGAGAGACCGGAGGCAATGAGAGAGACCGGGGACGAGAGAGATCGGGGGCAAGAGAGACTGGGGTGATGAGAGACCGGGGGCAACAAAAAAGATCGGGGCAAGAGAGACCGGGGGAAATGAGAGAGCGAGGGCGATGAGAGACAGGGAGCGAGAGAGAGACTGGGGGACAAGAGAGAGAGTCCGGGGGTGAGAGTGACCGGGGCGAGAGAGGGGTTCACAAGAGAGACCGGGGCGATGAGACAAACTGGGGGCGAGAGAGAGACTGGGGGACGAGAGAGAGACCAGAGGCGAGAGAGAGTCCCAGGGCAGCAAGAGAGACCGGGGGGCGAGAGAGACCAAGGGCAGGAGTGAGACCGGTGGGGGTGTGGGGGGTGAGAGAGAGACCGGGAGCACGAGAGAGAGAGTCCGGGGGTGAGAGTGACCGGGGCGAGAGAGGGGTTCACAACAGAGACCGGGGCGATGAGACAAACCGGGGCGAGAGAGAGACTGTGGCAAGAGAGAGAGACCGGGGCGATAAAGACCAGGGATGATAGAGACCGGGGGCGAGAGAGCAACCGGGGTGGGGTGGGGGAGAGAGAGACTGGGGTGGGGGGGAGAGAGAGACCGGGGTGGGGGGGTGAGAGAGAGACCGAGGGCGAGAAAGACCGGGGGTGAGAGAGGGGTTCACAAGAGAGACCGGGACAACGAGACAGACCGGGAGCGAGAGAGAGAGACGGGGTGGGGGGGGTGCAAGAGAGAGACCGGGGGGTGAGAGAAAGACCAGGGGCGGTGAGAGAGAGAGACCAGGGGTGAGAAAGACCGGATAGTGAGACAGGATGCGAGAGACTGTGTGTGACGAGAGACCCGGTCGATGAGAGACTGAGGGCGATGAGACGCCACGGGGTGAGAGGTGACAAGTACCAAGGATGAGAGAGACCGGCGGCAGGAGAGACTGAGGGCGACAGAGACTTGGGGGGGGTGGTGAGAGAGAGGGTGACAAGAGAGACGGGGGAAGAGAGAGACCAGGGGCAAGGGAGACCGGGGGCGAGACAGACCAAGGGAGAAGGGAGACAGGGGCCAAGACATCGGGGGTGACAAGAGACCGGGGGCAACAAAAGAGAACGGGGGCGAGAGGGAGGGGGTGACGAGAGAGACCGGGGGCAACAAAAGAGACCGGGGGCGAGAGGGACCGGGGGCGAGAGAGACCGGGGGTGAGACACCGGGGGTGACGAGAGACCGGGGAGACAAGAGAGATTGGTGGGGAGAGAGACCAGGGGTGAGAGAGATCAGAGGAGAGAGAGACTGGGTGCGTGAGAGAGACCGGGGGCAAGAGAGAGACCGGGAGAGAGAGAGAGACTGGAGGCGAGAGACCAGCGGTGAGAGAGACCGGGGGGGCCGAGAGAGACTGAGGGGCAAGAGAGCCTGGGAGGGGGGGGCGAGAGATCAGGGGGCGAGAGAGACTGGGGGCGTGAGAGACGGGGTTAGGAAAGAGACCAGGGGCAAGAGAGACTGGGGGCGAGAGAAACGGGGTGATGAGAGAGACCAGGGACGGGATATCTGTTATTCTGTAACATAAACCAGAGGATTTGAGCTACGGGGAGAGGCTGAATAGGCTGGGGCTGTTTTCCCTGGAGCATCAGAGGCTGAGGGGTGACTTTATCGAGGTTTATAAAATCATGACGGGCACGGATAGGAGAAATAGACAAAGTCTTTTCCTCGCTGTAGGGGAGTCCAGAACTAGAGGGCAGAGGTTTAGTGTGAGAGGGGAAAGATATGGAAGAGACCGATGGGGCAACTTGTTCACTCAGAGGGTGGTACATAAATGGAATGAACAGTCAGAGGAAGTGGTGGAGGATAGTGCAATTGCAACATTTAAAATTCAGCTTGATGGGTATATGAATGAGAAAGTATTGGAGGGAGATGGGCCAAGTGTTTGAAAAAGAGACTAGAGTAGGTTAGGATATCTGGTCGGCATAGACGGGTTGGACGAAAGGGTCTGTTTCCATGCTGTACATCCCTAGGACTGTATGACTCCGCTATTTTGTGACTCACTACTTGTTATCTGTTATTCTGTATGTAACCCACCCTGAACACCTCGATTTGATTCCAATCTGTAACTCACTCCAGGCTATCTGTTATTCTGTATATAAACCACCTGAACCCCGCGATTAGATTCCAGGCTGTAACTCACTCCAGGCTATCTGTTATTCTGTATGTAACACACCCTGAACACCTCGATTTGAGTCCAATCTGTAACTCACTCCAGGCTATCTGTTATTTTGTATATAAGCCACCCTGAACACCTCGATTCGAATCCAGGCTGTAACTCACTCCAGGCTATCTGTTATTCTGTATGTAACCCACCCTGAACCCCTCGATTGGATTCCTGGCTGTATCTCATTCTGTGGCATCTATTAATTCTGTATATAAATCACTCTGAACTCCTCGATTAGGTTCCAGGCATTAGCTCACTCAGGGCTATCTGTTTTTCTGTATATAAACCACCCAGAAACCCTCAATTAGATTCCATGCCTTAACTCACTCCAGGGTATCTGTTTTGTGTATATAAACCACCCCGAACCCCTCGATTACATTCCAGGCTTTAACTCACAGATGCAAAGTAATTGGTTATTTGCTTCGCCATTTCCCTGTTAGCCATAATAAGCTCATCTCTCCTGAATGCAGATTTCCACATTTGACTATGCTTTTCTCTTTCCTTTGAAATATCGACCATAGATTTATTCAGTCTTTGTGTTCCTGTTTGTTTGCATGTATGTTCGCTTTTTGATTTCCTTATCCGTTTCATGGCCCTCCTTTACTGCATCGTAATTTTCTGAGAATTCTCAGGATTCCACAATGTCTGGAATTCTTCTGAAGTAACTTCCTGGAATTAATATAATCTTTAATTTATGATGCTTATCATTGTTAACTCACTTTCTCACTCGTGGGTGTTTTACCTGAAATAAATAGACGTATTTTTCAGACTTTGTAGTATTTCTATAAACCTCCTGGTCCTGACCATATATATTCAGGAACACTGCAGGAGGACAGGAAAGAAATAGCAAGGGCCCTGGTTGGTACTTTTCCATCATCGGGAGCCAATGGGTGAGGTCCTGGAGGACTGGAGGGTAGTGAATGTTGTGCCGTTATTCACGAAGGGCTACAAATAAAAACCGGGGAACTATCGACGAATAAAGCTAAAATCTGTGGCAGGTAAGTTACTTGAGAAGATTCTGAGGGAGAAGATATGCATGCATTTGGAAAGACAGGGCCTTGTGAATGGGGGATTTTGGCTCACAAATTTGTTAGACTGCTTTGATGAAGTGACCAGTAACTTTGGCAAGGGCATGGTTGTATATATAGATTTCAGTAAGTCCTTCAATAAGGTTCCACATGGTACGGAGGGAGAGTTGGCAAATTAGGTCCAAAATGGTATTGATGATAGGAAGAAGAGGGTAATCGTGGAAGGATGCTTGTCGGACTGATGGCCTGTGATGAGTGGAATGCCTTAGGGGTCGGTGCTGTGACCATACATTCATATATTACACATATCTATGATTTAGATGAGAATGTACAGGCATGATTTGTAAGTTTCCAGGTGACACTAAAATAGGTGGTATCGTGGACAGTGAGGAAGGTTACCAGAAATTTCAGAAATTACAGCAGTACCTTGATCAGGTGGGGAATTGGGCCGAGAAATGGCAAATTGAGTTTAATTCAGATAAGTGTAAGTTCTTGCATTTTAGAAAGTCAAATTAAGGCAGGAGTTTCATGGTGACTGGCAGGGCCTTAAGGAGTGCAGGGGAACAGAGTGACCTTGGAATTCAGGTGTACGGTTCTCTGAAAGTGGAGTCCCAGGTAGACAAGGCACTGAAAAAGGCTTTTGACTCACTGGCCTTCATCAGTTAGAGCACTGAGTATCGAAATTAGGGAGTTATGTTGCAGTTATACAAGATGTTGGCGAGTCCATACTTGTCACGTCATGTTCAGTTTTGTTCACTTTGCTCGAGGAAGGATGTTATTAAACTGGAAAGAGTGCAGAGGAAATTTACAAGGATGTTGCCAAGACTCAATGGTCTGAGTTATAGTGAGAGGTTGAACAAGCCAGGAGTTTTTAATTTAGAATGTATGAGGCTGAGGGGGATCTGAGAGTAGTGTATAAGGTCATGGGAGACATGGATAGAGTCAATGCACTCAGTCTTTTTTTCCCCAGGATTGGACAATCACGGACTAGAGGGAATCAATTTCAGGTCAGAGGGGAAAGAGTAAAAGGGAACCTGAGGAGAAATTTCTTTTACAAACAGGGTGGTCTGCATATGGGATGAGCTGACAGCAGAAGTGGTTGAGGCGGGTACATTCACAAAATTTAAAATACATTTGGACAAATACAGAGGTAGGAAAGGATTAGAAGGATACAGGGAAATGGCGGGGAAATGGGGTTAGTGTGAATGGACATTTTTTTCGGGATGGACCAGATTGGGCCGAATGGCCTGTCTCCGTGCGGTAAGACTATATGGGTCTAACAATCATTGTTCTCCTACTGAATGTTATATTGTATTTTCCCAATTCACTGAAGCGAACTTGACACTCACCCCTTTGGGCTTCCATGATGTTTGACCAGTATGTTCAAACATCCCACATTGAATGCAGACGCCGTGTAAAATACAACATATTAATGTCACTATTCCTCTAAAGCTGCTTCAGAACAAGGTTAGTAATTAGTCTTTCCGACCACACAATAGACAATAGACAATAGGTGCAGGAGTAGGCCATTCTGGCCTTTGAGCCTGCACCACCATTCAATATGATCATGGCTGATCATCCTTAATCAGGATCACGCAACACCAAATCCGAAATAATCTGCTCTCTAGTTTGGTTCACAACATACTCTCCAACCTACCTGATATACACTATAGGAGGTTATTTTTCACAACATTAGCAGTCACTTAGTTAACTCAGTTTCGATGCAACTTGACACCATCCATTATTACTGCAGAACCCACGAGTATTTGTTACTCATTCACAGGATGGGGGGCTGGGCTGGATAACCAGCATTTACTGGCCATACCAGACGGCAGTTAAGCGTCAACAGCGTTGCCTTGGATCTGGAGTGACATGCAGGCCAGACCAGATAAGAATTTCCCCCCCCACGCATTTCTCCACCCCACGCATTCCCCCCCCACGCATTTCGCTCCCCCCCCCACGCATTCCCCCCCCACGCATTCCCCCCACGCATTTCCCCCCCAAGCATTCCCTCCCCACGCATTTCCCCCCCACGCATTCCCCCCCACGCATTCCCCCCTCACGCATTTCCTCCCCCACGCATTTCCCCCCCACGCATTCCCCCCTCACGCATTTCCCCCCACGCATTCCCCCCAATGCATTTCCTCCCCCACGCATTTCCCCCCCACGCATTTCCCCCCCCCACGCATTATTAAAAAACATCTATTTTAATGCAGTGTTCTTTCTCCATCCAAATACAGCAGGACCCTCACATAAATGCCCCCAAAAACACATAAGCCCCTCCTCCCCTCTGTGTCTCTATATATTGATATATAACGTTAAACATCACACAACACTAGCTTTTGTCCCAGTACAACACTGGCATCTCCATCATTGAAATATAAAGATCACCGTTGAGCTTTTAACCAGATGCTTGCTTGAAACACACACAGCAAGATCCCACGAGCAGCAGTGTAACCACTGAGAGATCGTGTGTGCCCCTGATGCTGGTGAAGGGTTTTTATTCTGTCTCCTGGACGAGAGGGAGCAATGCTCCTGTTGAACAAATTCCAAACATTTCCCCCATTCTTCTCTGATCCCCGTCTTGTGCTCTCTCTCCATCTGAGATCTCCCTCCCTCCCTCTCTCTCTCCCTCTCCCTCTCCCTCTCTCCCTCTCCCTCTCTCTCTCCATCTCTCTCTGTTCTCGCTGTCCCCATCTCTGATCTCTCTTCCCTCCCTCTCTCTGTTCCCCCTCTTACTCTCTCCATCTCAGAGATATCTCTGTTCCTCCCCTCTCTCCCTCTATCTCTGAAATCTCTTCCCATTGTATTCCACCCTCTCGCTGTCTCCATCTTGAAGATCTTTCTCTCTGTCTCTCGGATTTCTCACATTTTATCCCCCTGGTCTATGCACATGACTCTGACACTAGAATGGGGCTTTGGAGAGAGTTTCTCATGATAAGGTATTCATTCCCTCCTCCGGGAGTCCTTCCTCCCAGACCCTGGGGGTGTAACCAGTTTGTGTCACAATCCCAAGGCCGCGGTTCCTTTAACCCCAGGCCTCAAATCCATTTTAAATCAATGAACCTTCTGACATGACAGTCAGTGGTCTTTCACTTCTCTCTGTCTGTCTGACCCCCTTCACACCCCCATTGGAGTGAGAGAGAGGGAGGCAGTGACATCTGTGGGATCAGACTGTGCAGCAGCTCCCCCTCCATCTTTTCTCCCCACCCTTTGTCTCCCCCTCCATCTCCCCCCCTCCCATTTGTCCCCCTTGTGGTAAAAATCCCAGACAGCCTGAATCCCACCGTTCTCTGTCTGTGTGTGTCTATCTGTGTGTGTCTGTCTGTGTGTGTGTGTCTGTCTCTGTGTGTCTGTCTGTGTGTGTCTGTCTGTGTGTGTGTGTGTGTGTGTGTCTGTGTGTAAATGAACGACAAGGAGACAGGACAGTTTCTGGTTATTCTGTGTCTGATGATTCCTTGCAGCAGAGGTGATTTCATTCTCTCTGTCTCTGCGTCGTCCCAAGCTTCAGCTCCTGGATCCAATCTCCTTCTCCACATCACCACCCGCCCCCCCCCCCCTCCAGGGTTAGGGGGAGCGGGGGTGGGGAAACAACACTGAGAAATAAAAACAAATCAATTTGAAATAAAATTCGACAGTGGCACCAAAAGCACAGCAAGATCCCACAGCTCTCTGCTTCCCCAATCTCCCATGTGACCCTGGTTCAGTTTAATTATTGCAGAGTGAATGAATGAATTAATAACCACGTATGCACAGTGAGATCCCACAAGCAGCAATCTAACCCCACACACATCGTGGGTGATGCTGGTTAAGGGTTGACATATTTGTGTCAAATCTCAAGGTCCCAGTTACCATAGCCCCAGACTTCCAACCTGTTCAAAAACGATAAGGCCGCAAGCCGACAAGACCCGGTTGAGCAGAGGTCCTGGTAAAAGCCAGCCCGCCCCCCCCCTCCCCAGAGAGAGGAGATTAAACCTCGGGGTAATACACAGACAAAACTCACCTGGGCCCAACAGGCTGCAGCCTGCAGCCTGTCAAACAGGCCTCAGGACTGCGTTCCCCCCTCTGGAGGAAGCTCTTGTTTGAAGGTTTCCTGCTCCCAAACACACACTTTTCAAATCCTCAAGTGGCCAGGAAGATCCCTTTGGGAGGAAAGAGGCAGCATTAATGGGAAGGCTGAGCAGGAAAATCTTTCACAGTGAGATAGCGCAGCAAGCTCCCGGCTTTTCCCCTCTCAGTGAGACAGACAATTTCTCAGGAATATCCAAACACAAACACAAGTTGAGTTTTCATGTTGAAAAGGTCTTGGAATGACGGGTTAGCTGATTAAAACCACTCACTGCTTGCAACGATGGCATTAGGGCAATTGACGCACAGCAAGATCCCACAAGTGACAGTGCTGCAGAAGCTCGATAATCTGATCATTTTTATTTTTTCCTGTCACCCCAGAATCAAATATTGCAGCTATTTCATAATCTCACACTGCCCCCCCTCTCTCCTGTTTCTCTTGCTCTCACCGTTTTCCATTTCTTTCTCTCACTCTCTTTCTCTCTGTGTCCAATTCGATCACCCTGCCCTCTCTGTGACCCACTTTCCTCTGAGAGTGTGACAATTCTTTCCAGAGGGTCAGATATTTTGGGTTCGAGTTCCCTCCCGAGGGAGTCCCGTCTCCCAGATCCTGGGGGTTTCCCCTGTTTGTGTCACCGATGCCCCGGTGACTTTAACCCCAGGCTTCAAACCCGTGATCTGACAGGTCCCAGTGAACCAGTGGCCCCGACAATCCAGGCTCCCAACCCCCAGCCCATCCCTAGAGGAGATGAACCCTCAGGGGAAGAAACAGACCCCTCACTCACCTGGGCCCCACGGGCTGCAGCCTGGCCAAACAGGCCTCAGGCCTGTGCTCCCCACCCTCTGGATGTTGTTCTTGTCCAAGGCTTTCCTGGCTCCCCAGGCATTTTGGATCTTCACTTTCCTGCTTTCCCCACAAAAGTTCCTCGGGATAAAAGAAAGAAGAGATGATTTGGTTGGGGGGCCGGGGGAGCGAGAGCATTGTGATGCAAAATTACACAGCAAGATCCCAGTTTAAACACAATCCCACCACTACTTCTCCCATCCCCAAATGCACTTCATAACCTCACAGCAACATCAAAATACAAACAAATCATAAGAAAGTAATTAACCAGAGGCTGGAAACATTATTAAACACACACACACACACACACACACAGACACACACACACACTCACACACACACTGTCACAACCAGACAGGGAGGGCTGCTCACTCTCCATACAGAGAGAGAACAGGGTATGAGAATGAATCTGACCAATTTCTTGCGCACATTTATTCTGTGTGAGGGGTTAGTGGAGCCCAGCCCTGCCCTCTCTCTGACACGTTGCATCGTCTGTCAGTCTGCTCCCTGGGGAGGGCTCTGTCTGATTGACATGTTAATTCCCAGGACAGGAGCCTTGTGGGATCTTGCTGCCCACTGAATGTTCATTCTGGGGCAACAAAGTGTCATCTTTCCCAGTTTCGACAACTCTCTTTTTTTTTACTGAAGCCTTATTAGTTGTGTCAGTGCGGTTTGAAAATATTAAAGATTACTCCCACACCAGCGTTTCAGAGCCTGGCTGTAGGTAGGCTTCCTGACACACACACACACACACACACGGCTGGGAATAGAGAGGATGAGTATTTGCTGAGGTTTTCTTGGGATTTTCCTGCTGTATGTGTGATTCCTAGAATTAATCTCTGTCTCTGTCCCTGTGTGTGTGTCTCTCTCTGTCACTCTCTTTCTCTCTGTCTCTGTCCCTCTCTCTCTATGTCTCTCTGTTCCTGTGTGTATGTGTCTCTCTCTTTCTCTCTGTCCCTATGTGTCCCACTCTCTGTCTCTCTCTCTCTCTCTCTCTCTCTGTCTGTCTTCTCTCTCTGTCCCTGTGTCTCTCTCTTCTCTGTGTCTCCGTCTCTCTCTCTCTCTCTCTTTCTGTCTCTCCCTGCCCTGCTCTACATCCAGCCATTTCTAACTTGATTTTGAGTCTTTTATTTCCTTTCCCTTTCTCACAAATATTGGCAGAGTTTGGGAATTTAAATCATAGATCACGTGCCTGCCCCTCAACACCCACATTTCACCCTCACAGCTCCCCTGTCCCCATACACACAGAGACACACACACCCCGACACACACACAGAGACAGACACACACAGACACACACCGACACACACACACACAGACACACACAGAGACACAGACACACGCACACAGAGGCACACACACACAGACACACACACACAGACAGACACACACACACAGACAGACACACACCGACACGCACACACAGACACACACACAGGCAGACAGACACACACCCCGTCACACACAGAGACACAGACACACGCACACAGAGGCACACACACAGACACACACAGACAGACAGACACACACACACACACACAGACACACACCGACACGCACACACAGACACACACACAGGCAGACAGACACACAACCCGTCACACACAGAGACACAGACACACACACAGAGAAGACAGACAGAGAGCGAGACAGAGAGTGGGACACACAGGGACAGAGATAAAGAGAGAGGAGAGACACACACACCCCGACTCACACACACAGACACACATACACCGTCACGCACAAACACACACACACAGACACACACCGGCACACACACAGATACACACAGAGACACAGACACAGACACACGCACACAGAGGCACACACACACAGAGACACACACACAGAGACAGACACACACCGACATGCACACACACACAGACAGACACAGAGACACACACAGACACACACACCGGCACACACACAGACACACACAGAGACACAGACAGAGACAGACACAGACAAACACACAGACAGAGACACACACACAGAGACAGACACACACCGACAAGCGCGCACACAGAGACAGACACAGACACACACACGCAAACACACACACACACAGACAGACACACACCGACACGCGCACACAGAGAGACAGACACAGAGACACACACAGAGACATACACAGACACACACAGACACACACACAGAGACACACACACACACACGCGCACACACAGAGACACACAGACAGACAGACAGACAGACAGACACACACACACCGACACGCACAAAGACACAGGCACACAGCGACACAGACACACACACAATCACACACACAGACACACACACCGACACACACACAGAGACAGGCACACACCGACACACACACACACCCACACACAGATACAGACACACACAGAGACACAGACACACGCACACAGACACTCACCGACACGCACACACACAGACACACACCCCGACACACACACCCACAGACACACACAGACACACACACACACACAGAGACAGACACACACCGACACGCACACAGACACAGGCACACACCGACACACACAGAGACACAGACACACACCGACACGCACACACACAGACACACACCGACATGCGTGCACACAGAGACAGACACTTAGACAGACACACACACAGAGACAGACACACACCGACACGCACACAAACACAGGCACACACCGACACACACACACACAGACCCAGACTCACACACAGACACACACACAGACACACACCCAGACACAGACACACACAGAGACACAGACACATGCACACAAAGGCACACACACAGACACACACCGACACGCGCACACACGCACACAGACAGACACACACACAGACAGACACAGGCACACACACACACAGAGACAGACACACACCCCGACACACACCGACACACACACACACACACACAGACACACATGTACAGGTACCGACACACACAGACACACCCCAACACCGGACATGGGCACTGTGCACAGATTTAGTCTGGGGTGGGGGAGAGAGTCAGTGAGGGTCTGAGCGCAAGTGTCATCACAGAACTGTCTCTGAGTGAGAGATAGTGAGACCAAGCCTCTGTGTGTGTGTGTGTGTGTGTGTGTGTGTGTGTGTGTGAGAGAGAGAGAGAGAGAGAGAGAGAGAGAGAGAGAGAGAGACTGTGTGTGTGTTTACATCGGAGTGCCCAGTTTCCGTGTCAGTGCTGTCCCTCCATAATGTAACTATGTATAAACCACGTGTTTATGTCCTTGTCCCAGTAATGATCCACGAAACTATACACTGTCCCTCACTCTCATTTACTCACACTCTCACACGTGTACACACACACCCTCACACACCACATTCAGTCCCTCGCACACATGCCCTTTCACACACTTGCAGACATCCACACCGACATGCACACACACACACACGCAGTCACTCACAAATGCACACTGAAACATTTTCACACGCACCATCACCTTCTCTCTCTCACACTCACACACAAACATACACTCTCTCTGTCTCTCTGACATACACACACTTTCACTCACTCATTCTCTCTCTCTACACTCTCTCTCACACACTCGCTTCCACATACTCTCTCAGTTACACACACTCTTACACACACACTCTCATATACACTTTCTGACACACGCACCCCCACACACTCACATTCACCATCTCATATATGCTCACTTTCACACACTCACTCTATCTCTCTCCAAAATTCTGTCTCTCACACACACTTGCAAAGTCGCTCACACATGCCCTCTCTCTCACGTGCGCACTCACTCTCGTTCACTTGTACACACACACTCGCATGCACTCACTCTTTGACATACACTCACACACTTCCTCTCTCACTTTCACCCTTTCTTTCTCACACTCACACACACTCTCATGCATGATGACATCATATCTCACACATGCTCACTCTCTTTCTCACTCTCATGCGCACATTTTCTCTCTCTCATGCGCGCACACTATCTAATGCACGCACTTGCACACAGGCATTCTCTCACACACACACGAATTCTCTCTCTCTCTCTCTCTCACACACACGCGCATTCTCTCTCTCGCACACTCATTCTCTCTCACGCATGCATTCTCTCTCACACACTCATTCTCTCTCACACACACATTCTCTCACACACACATTCTCTCTCTTGCACACTCATTCTCTCTCACACACACTCTCATTCTCTCTCTCACTCACGCATTCGCTCTCTCTCTCTCCCATACTCATTCTCTCTCTCACGCGTGCATTCTCTCTCTCACAGACACATTCTCTTTCACACTCATTCTCTCTCTCATGTACGCATTACCTCTCACACGCATTCTCTCTCGCACACTTATTCTCTCTCTCACACACACATTCTCTCTCTCAAACACTCATTCTCTCTCTCACGCACCCATTCTCTCTCTTGCACACTCATTCTCTCTCTCACACACTCATTCTCTCTCTCACTCACACATTCGTTCTCTCTCTCCCACACTCATTCTCTCTCTCATGCGTGCATTCTCTCTCTCTCACAGACGCATTCTCTCTCACACTCATTCTCTCTCACATACGCATTCTCGCTCTCTCGCACACACATTCTTTCTCACACATGCATTCTCTCTCTTGCAAACTCGTTCTCTCTCATACACGCATTCTCTCTCTCGCACACACGCATTCTCTCTCTCGCACACACGCATTCTCGCTCTCTCATACACGCATTCTCTCTCACACACACATTCTCTCTCTCACACACATTTTCTCTCTCACATGCACGCATTCTCTCTCTCACACAGACACGCATTCTCTCTCAAACACGCATTCTCTCTCACACACGCACGCATTCTCTCTCTCACACACGCATTCTCTCTCACACGCACGCATTCTCTCTCACACACACGCATTCTCTCTCACACGCACGCATTCTCTCTCTCACACACGCATTCTCTCTCTCACACACGCATTCTCTCTCACACGCACGCATTCTCTCTCTCTCACACGCACGCATTATCTCTCTCTCTCGCACAGTCATTCTCTCTCTCTCTCACACACATTCTTTCTCTCACACACGCATTCTTTCTCACACATGCATTCTCTCTCATGCGCACGCATTCTCTCTCACACACGCATTCTCTCTCACACACACATGCATTCTCTCTCATACACGCATTCTCTCTCTCACACACACACATTTTCTCTCTCACACACACGCATTCCGCATTCTCTCTCTCACACACACACATTTTCTCTCTCACACACACGCATTCCGCATTCTCTCTCTCACAAATGCATTCTCTCTCATACACGCATTCTTTCTCTCTCTCACACACATTTTCTCTCTCACACACACGCATTTTCTCTCTCGCACACACGCATTCTCTCTCACACACGCATTCTCTCTCACACATTCTCTCTCTTGCACACATGCATTCTCTCTCTCGCACACACTCATCCTCTCTCTCACACACACACATTCTCTCTCACATGCACGCATTCTCTCTCTCTCACACGCACGCATTCTCTCTCTCTCTTGCACACGCATTCTCTGACTCTCACGCATTCTCTCTCTCTTTCATGCATTCTCTCTCTCTCTTACGCAGTCTCTCTCTCACACGCACGCATTCTCTCTCTCTCTCTATCGAACACCCCATTCTCGCTCTCGCGCACACGCATTCTCTCTGTCTCTCCCTCTCTCTCTCACTCTCTGTCCCTCTCTCTGTCTCTGTCTCACACTCTCTCTGTCTCTCTCTGTGTCACCCACACTCTGTGTCCCCCACTCTCTCTGTGTCCCTCTCTCTCTCTCTGTCTCTCTCTCTCTCTCTCTGTGTCCCCCTCTCTCTCTCTCTCTGTATCCCTCACTCTCTCTTTCTCTCTCTCTCCCTCTCTCTCTCTGTCCCTCGGTCTCTCTGTCCCTCGGTCTCTCTGTCATACTCTCTCCCTGTGTCCCACTCTCTCTCCCTGTGTCCCACTCTCTCTCCCTGTGTCCCTCACTCTCTCTCTCTCTATGTATCCCTCTGTCTCTCGATCTCTCTCTGTCCTGTCCCTCTCTCTCTGTCTCTGTCCCACTCTCACTGTCCCACTCTCACTGTCCCACTCTCACTCTCTTTCTCTCTCTGTCCTTCTCTCTCTGCGTCCCTCACTCTCTGTCCCTCTCTCTCTGCGTCCCTCACTCTCTCTCTGTCCCTCTCTCTCTCGGTGTCCCCCGCTCTCTCTGTCCCTCTCTGTCCGTGTCGCTCTCTCTCTCTCTGTCCCTCACACTCTCTCTGTCTGTCGCTCTCTCTGTGTCCCTCTCTCTCTCTGTATCTCACTCTCTGTCCGTCACACTCTGTGACCCTCTCTCTCTGTCTCTATCCCTCTCTCTCACCCTGTCCCTCACTCTCTCCCTGTCGCTCACTCTCTCCCTGTTCCCTCACTCTCTCTCCCTGTCCCTCTCTCTCTCCATGTTTCTGTCTCTCTGTGTCCCTCTCTCTCTCTCTCTGTCCCTCGTCCTCTCTCTCTCCCTGTCTGTCCTCTCTCTGTGTCCGTGTCCCTCTCTCTCTCTCTCTGTCTCCGTGTCCGTCTGTCTCTCTCCGTGTCCCTCTCTCTCTCTCTCCGTGTCCCTCCCTCTCTCTCTTCCTGTCCCTCACTCTCTCTCCCCGTCCCTCTCACTCTCTCTCCGTGTCCCTCTCTCTCTCTCTTTGTCCCTAGCTCTCTCTGTCACTCTCTCTCTGTCGCTTTCTCTCTCTCTCCCTGCCCCTCTCACTCTCTCTGTCCCTCTCACTCCTCTCTGTCCGTCTCACTCTCTCCCTGTCCCTCTCTCTCTCCATGTACCTCCCTCACTCTCCATAGCCCCCTCTCTCTCTGTATCCTCCCCTCTGTGTCCCTGTCTCTCTCTGTCCCTCTCTCTCTCTCCCTGTCCCCCTCTCTCTCTGTGTCCCTCACTCTCTCCCTGTCTCTCTCTCTCCTTGGCCCTCTCTCTCGCTCCCTGTCCCTCTCACTCTCTCTCCCTGTCCCTCACTCACTCCCTGTCCCCCTCTCATTCACTCCCTGTCTCTGTCTCTCTGTGTCCCTCTCTCTCTGTCTATATCCCTCTCTCAATCTCTCTCTGTCTCTGTCCCTCTCTCCCTCTCTGTGTCCCTCTCTCTGTGTGTCTTTCTCTCTCTCTATCTCCCTGTCCCTCACTCTCTCTCTCTGTCCCTCTCTCTCTCTCTCTCCATGTCCCTCTCTCTCTTCCAGTCGCGCTCTCTCTTCCTGCCCCTCTCTCTTCCTGTCTCTCTCTCTCTCTCCCTGTCTCTCTCTCTCTCCCAGTGCCTCACTCTCACCCTGTACCTCTCTCTCTCTCTGTGTCCCTCTCTCTCTCCGTGTGTCCCCTCGTCTCTCTCTCTCACTCCCTCTCTCTGTGTGTCCGTGTCCCTCTCTCTCTCTCTGTCTCCGTGTCCCTCTGCCTCTCTCCGTGTCCCTCTCTCTCTCTCCGTGTCCCTCCTTCTCTCTCTTCCTGTCCCCCACTCTCTCTCCCTGTCCCTCTCACTCTCTCTCCGTGTCCCTCTCTCTCTCTCAGTCCCTAGCTCTCTCTGTCACTGTCTCTGTGTCGCTCTCTCTCTCTCTCCCTGTCCCTCTCTCTCTCTCTGTCCCTCTCTCTCTCTCCCTGTCCCCTCTCTCTCTCTCCCTGTCCCTCTCTCTCTCTCCCTGTCTCTGACTCTCTGTGTCCCTCTCTCTCCGAGTGTTCCTCGTCTCACTCTCTCCCTCTCGCTCTCTGTGTGTCCGTGTCCGTCTCTCTCTCTCCCTGTCCCTCCCTCTCTCTCTCCCTGTCCCCCTCTCTCTCCCTGTCCCTCTCACTCTCCCTGTCCCTCTCTCTCCGTGTGTCCCTCGTCTCTCTCTCTCACCCTCTCTACCTCTATGTGTACGTATCCCTCTCCCTCTCTCTCTGTGTCCGTGTCCCACTGTCTCTCTCGTGTCCCTCTGTCTCTCTCCGTGTCCCTCTGTCTCTCTCTCTCTGTCCCTCTCTCTCTCTCTTACGCTCTCTCTCCCTGTCCCTCTCTCTCTGTCTCTCTCTCTCTCTGTCCCTCTCCACCCATCTCTCTGTCTGTGTCCCCTCTCTCTCTCCCTGTCCTCTCTCTCCCTGTCCCTCTCTCTCTCCCTGTCCCTCTCTCTCCCTGTCCCCCTCCCTCTCTCCCTGTCTCTCTCTCTCCCTCTGTCCCTCTCTCTCTGTCCCTCTCCCCCTCTCTCTCTCTGTCTGAGTCCCTCTCTCACTCTCCCTGCCCCTCTCTCTCTCTGTCCCTCTCTCTCTCTCCCTGTCCCTCTCGCTCTCCGTGTCCCGCACTCTCTCTCTCTGTCCCTCTCTCTCTCCCTGTCCCTCTCTCTCTCTCCCTGTCCCTCACTCTCTACCTGTCCCTCACTCTCTCTCTGTCCCTCTCTCTCTCTGTCCCTCTCTCTCTCCCTGTCCCTCTCTCCCTGTCCGTCTCGCTCTCTCCCTGTCCCTCTCTCCCTGTCACTCTCTCTCTACCTGTCCCTCACTCTCTCCCTGTCACTCTCTCTCTCCCTGTCCCTCACTCTCTCCCTGTCCCTCACTCACTCTCGGTCCCTCTCTCTCTCTCTCTGTCCCTCTCTCTCTCCCTGTCCCTCTCTCCCTGTCCCTCTCTCTCTCCCTGTCCCTCTCTCTCTCTGTCCCTCTCTCCCTGTCCCTCTCTCTCTCCATGTCCCTCCCTCTCTCTCTCCCTGTCCCTCTCTCTCTCCCTGTCCCTCTCTCTCTCTCTGTCCCCTCTCTCTCACTCTGTCCCTCTCTCTCTCCCTGTCCCTCTCTCTCTCTGACCCTCTCTCCCTGTCCCCTCTCTCTCTCTCTCCCTGACCCTCTCTCTCTCCCTGTCCCTCTCTCTCTCTCCCTGTCCCTCACTCTCTCCCTGTCCCTCACTCTCTCTCTGTCCCTCTCTCTCTCTGTCCCCCTCTCTCTCTCTCTGTCCCTCTCTCCCTGTCCCTCTCTCTCTCTCCATGTCCCTCCCTCTCTCTCTCCCTGCCCCTCTCTCTCTCCCTGTCCCTCTCTCTTTCTCTCCCTGTCCCTCTCTCTCACCCTGTCCCTCTCTCTCTCCTATCCCTATCTTTCTCCCTGTCCCTCTCTCTCTCTCTCCCATTCCCTCACTCTCTCTCTGTCCCTCTCTCTCTCCCCTGTCCCGCTCTCTCTCCCTGTCCCTCTTTCTCTCTCTGTGTCCCTCTCTCTCTCTCCGTGTACCTCCCTCTCTCTCTTCCTCTCCGTCACTCTCTTTGCTGTCCCTCTCACTCTCTCTCCGTGTGTCTCTCTCTCTCTCTCTGTCCCTAGCTCTCTGTGTCGCTCTCTCTCTCTCTCTCCCTGTCCCTCTCACTCTCCCTGTCCCTCTCACTCTCCCTGTCCCTCTCTCTCCGTGTGTCCCTCGTCTCTCTCTCTCACCCTCTCTACCTCTATGTGTACGTATCCCTCTCTCTCTCTCTCTGTGTCCGTGTCCCACTGTCTCTCTCCGTGTCCCTCTGTCTCTCTCCGTGTCCCTCTGTCTCTCTCTCTCTGTCCCTCTCTCTCTCTCTGACCCTCTCTCTCCCTGTCCCTCTCTCTCTGTCTCTCTCTCTCTCTGTCCCTCTCCACCCATCTCTCTGTCTGTGTCCCCCTCTCTCTCTCCCTGTCCCTCTCTCTCCCTGTCCCTCTGTCTCTCCCTGTCCCTCTCTCTCCCTGTCCCCCTCCCTCTCTCCCTGTCTCTCTCTCTCCCTCTGTCCCTCTCTCTCTGTCCCTCTCCCCCTCTCTCTTTCTGTCTGAGTCCCTCTCTCACTCTCCCTGCCCCTCTCTCTCTCTGTCCCTCTCTCTCTCTCCCTGTCCCTCTCGCTCTCCGTGTCCCGCACTCTCTCTCTCTGTCCCTCTCTCTCTCCCTGTCCCTCTCTCTCTCTCCCTGTCCCTCACTCTCTACCTGTCCCTCACTCTCTCTCTGTCCCTCTCTCTCTCTGTCCCTCTCTCTCTCCCTGTCCCTCTCTCCCTGTCCGTCTCGCTCTCTCCCTGTCCCTCTCTCCCTGTCACTCTCTCTCTCCCTGTCCCTCACTCTCTCCCTGTCACTCTCTCTCTCCCTGTCCCTCACTCTCTCCCTGTCCCTCACTCACTCTCGGTCCCTCTCTCTCTCTCTCTGTCCCTCTCTCTCTCCCTGTCCCTCTCTCCCTGTCCCTCTCTCTCTCCCTGTCCCTCTCTCTCTCTGTCCCTCTCTCCCTGTCCCTCTCTCTCTCCATGTCCCTCCCTCTCTCTCTCCCTGTCCCTCTCTCTCTCCCTGTCCCTCTCTCTCTCTCTGTCCCTCTCTCTCACTCTGTCCCTCTCTCTCTCCCTGTCCCTCTCTCTCTCTGTCCCTCTCTCCCTGTCCCTCTCTCTCTCTCTCCCTGACCCTCTCTCTCTCCCTGTCCCTCTCTCTCTCTCCCTGTCCCTCACTCTCTCCCTGTCCCTCACTCTCTCTCTGTCCCTCTCTCTCTCTGTCCCCCTCTCTCTCTCTCTGTCCCTCTCTCCCTGTCCCTCTCTCTCTCTCCATGTCCCTCCCTCTCTCTCTCCCTGCCCCTCTCTCTCTCCCTGTCCCTCTCTCTTTCTCTCCCTGTCCCTCTCTCTCACCCTGTCCCTCTCTCTCTCCCTATCCCTATCTTTCTCCCTGTCCCTCTCTCTCTCTCTCCCTGTCCCTCACTCTCTCTCTGTCCCTCTCTCTCTCCCTGTCCCGCTCTCTCTCCCTGTCCCTCTTTCTCTCTCTGTGTCCCTCTCTCTCTCTCCGTGTACCTCCCTCTCTCTCTTCCTCTCCGTCACTCTCTTTGCCTGTCCCTCTCACTCTCTCTCCGTGTGTCTCTCTCTCTCTCTCTGTCCCTAGCTCTCTGTGTCGCTCTCTCTCTCTCTCCCTGTCCCTCTCACTCTCTCGGTCCCTCTCACTCTCTCTGTCCCTCTCACCCTTTCCCTGTTCTCATTCTCTCTCTCTCACTGTCCCTCTCTCCCTGTCCCTCTCTCTCTCCCTGTTCCTATCTCTCTCCCTGTCCCTCACTCCATCCCTGTCCCTCTCTCTCCCTGTCCCTCTCTCTCTCTCCCTGTCCCTCTCTCTCTCCCCTGTCCCTCTCTCTCTCCCTGTCCCTCTCTCCCTGTCCCTCTCTCTCTCCCTGTCCCTCTCTCTCTCTGTCCCTCTCTCCCTGTCCCTCTCTCTCTCCATGTCCCTCCCTCTCTCTCTCCCTGTCCCTCTCTCTCTCTCCCTGTCCCTCTCTCTCTCTCTGTCCCTCTCTCTCACTCTGTCCCTCTCTCTCTCCCTGTCCCTCTCTCTCCCTGTCCCTCTCTCTCTCTCCCTGTCCCTCTCTCTCTCTCTGTCCCTCTCTCTCACTCTGTCCCTCTCTCTCTCCCTGTCCCTCTCTCTCTCTGTCCCTCTCTCCCTGTCCCTCTCTCTCTCTCCCTGTCCCTCTCTCTCTCTGTCCCTCTCTCCCTGTCCCTCTCTCTCTCTCTCCCTGACCCTCTCTCTCTCCCTGTCCCTCTCTCTCTCTCCCTGTCCCTCACTCTCTCCCTGTCCATCACTCTCTCTCTGACCCTCTCTCTCTCTGTCCCTCTCTCTCTCTCTGTCCCTCTCTCCCTGTCCCTCTCTCTCTCTCCCTGTCCCCCTCTCTTTCTCTCCCTGTCCCTCTCTCTCACCCTGTCCCTCTCTCTCCCTGTCCCTCTCTCTCTCCCTATCCCTCTCTCTCTCCCTATCCCTATCTTTCTCCCTGTCCCTCTCTCTCTCTCTCCCTGTCCCTCACTCTCTCTCTGTCCCTCTCTCTCTCCCTGTCCCGCTCTCTCTCCCTGTCCCTCTTTCTCTCTCTGTGTCCCTCTCTCTCTCTCCGTGTACCTCCCTCTCTCTCTTCCTCTCCCTCACTCTCTTTGCCTGTCCCTCTCACTCTCTCTCCGTGTGTGTGTCTCTCTCTCTCTCTGTCCCTGGCTCTCTGTGTCGCTCGCTCTCTCTCTCCCTGTCCCTCTCACTCTCTCGGTCCCTCTCACTCTCTCTGTCACTCTCACTCTTTCCCTGTTCTCACTCTCTCTCTCTCACTGTCCCTCTGTCCCTGTCCCTCTCTCTCTCCCTGTTCCTATCTCTCTCCCTGTCCCTCACTCCATCCCTGTCCCTCTCTCTCCCTGTCCCTCTCTCTCTCTTCCTGTCCCTCACTCTCTCTCTCTGTCACTCTCTCTGTGTCGCTCTCTCTCTCTCTCCCTATCCCTCTCACTCTCTCTGTCCCTCTCACTCTCTCTGTCCATCTCACTCTTTCCCTGTCCCTCACTCTCTCTCTCTACCTGTCCCTCTCTCTCTCTCTGTCCCTCTCACTCTTTCCCTGACCCTCACTCTCTCTCTGTCCTTCTCACTCTTTCCCCGTCCCTCTCTCTCTACATGTCCCTCCCTCTCTCTCCATAGCCCCCTCTCTCTCTCTGTATTCCCCACCCGTGTCCCTCTCTATCTCTGTCCCTCTCTCTCTCTCTGTCCCTCTCTCTCTCTGTCCCTCTCTCTCTCTCCCTGTCCCTCTCTCTCTCCCTGTCCCTCACTCTCTCTCCCTGTCTCTGACTCTCTGTGTCCCTCTCTCTCCGAGTTTTCCTCGTCTCACTCTCTCCCTCGCTCTCTGTGTGTCCGTGTCCCTCTCTCTCTCTCCCTGTCCCTCTCTCTCTCTCTCTCCCTGTCCCCCTCTCTCTCCCTGTCCCTCTCACTCTCCCTGTCCCTCTCTCTCCGTGTGTCCCTCGTCTCTCTCTCTCACCCTCTTTCCCTCTGTGTGTACGTGTTGCTCTCTCTCTCTCTCTCTCTGTGTCCGTGACCCTCTGTCTCTCTCCGTGTCCCTGTGTCTCTCTCTCGGTCCCTCTCTCTCTCTCTGACCCTCACTTTCCCTGTCTCTCTCTCTCTGTCCCTCTCTCTCTGTCCCTCTCCCCCCATCTCTCTCTCTGTCTGTGTCCCCCTCTCTCTCTCCCTGTCCCACTCTCTCCCTGACTCTCTCTCTCTCTCCCTGTCTCTCTCTCTCTCTGTCTCTCTCTATCTCTGTCCCTATCCCCCCCTCTCTCTCTGTCTGTGTCCCCCTCTCTCTCTCCCTGTCCCTCTCTCTCACTGTCCCTCTCTCTCTCCCTGTCCCTCTCTCTCCCTGTCCCCCTCTCTCTCTCCCTGTCTCTCTCTCCCTCTCTCCCTCTCTCTCTGACCCTCTCCCCCTCTCTCTCTCTCTGTCTGTGTCTCTCTCTCTCTCCCTGTCCCTCTCGCTCTCCGTGTCCCGCACTCTCTCTCTCTGTCCCTCTCTCTCTCCCTGTCCTTCTCTCTCTCTCTGTCCCTCTGTCTCTCTCCCTGTCCCTCTCTCTCTCCCTGTCCCCCTCTCTCTCTTTCCCTGACCCTCTCTCTCTCCCTGTCCCTCTCTCTCTCCCTGTCCCTCTATCTCTCGCTGTCCCTCTCTCTCCCTGTCCCTCTCTCTCTCTCTGTCCCTCTCCCCCCCTCTCTCTCTCTCTCTCCCTGTCCCTCACACTCTCCCTGTCCCTCTCTCTGTCTCTCCCTGTCCCTCACTCTCTCCCTGTCCCTCTCTCTCTCCCTGTCCCTCTCTCTCTCTCTCCCTATCCCTCTCTCTCTCTCTCACCCTGTCCCTCACTCTCTCCCTGTCCCTCTCTCTCTGTCCCTCACTCTTACCCTGTCCCTCACTCTCTCTCTCTCCCTGTCCCTCTCTCTCTCTCCGTATCCCCCCCCCGCCGTGTCCCTCTCTCCCCGTCCCTCTCTCTCTGTCCCTCTCTCTCTCTGTCCCTCACTCTCTCCCTGTCCATCTCTCTCTCTCTGTCCCTCTCTCTCTCTGTCCCTCTCCCGCTCTGCCTGTCCCTCACTCTCTCCCTGTCCCGCTCTCTCTCCCTGCCCATCTACAACTCTCTCCCTGTCCCTCTCTCTCTCTCTGTCCCTCTCTCTCTCTGCCCCTCTCCCGCTCTGCCTGTCCTTCACTCTCTCCCTGTCCCGCTCTCTCTCTGTCCCTCACTCTCGCCCTGTCCCTCTCTCTCTCTGTCCCTCTCCCTCTCTCCCTGTCCCTCTCTCTCTCCCTGTCCCTCTCTCTCTCTGTCCCTCTCCCGCTCTGCCTGTCCCTCACTCTCTCCCTGTCCCTCTCTCTCCCTGTCCCTCACTCTCTCCCTGTCCCTCTCTCTCTCTCTAATTATGCCTCACTCTCTCCATGTCCCACTCTCTCTCTCTCTCTCCCGTTCCCTCTCTCTCTATCCATATCCCTCACTCTCTCTGTCCCTCTCTCTCTCCCTGTGCCTCTCTCTCTCTTTCTCTGTCCCTCTCTCCCTGTCCCTCTCTCTCTCTCTCCGTCTGTCTCCCTGTCCCTCTCTCTCTCTTCCTGTAACTCTCTCTCTCTCTCTCTCCCTCCCTGTCCCTCTCTCTCTCTGTCCCTCTCTCCCTGTCCCTCTCTCTCTCTCTCACTGTCCCTCTCTCTCTCCCTGTCACTCTCTCTCTCTCCCTGTACCTCTCTCTCTCCGTATCCACCCCCCCGCCGTGTCGCTCTCTCCCCCGTCCCTCTCTCTCTGTCCCTCTCTCTCTGTCCCTCACTCTCTCCCTGTCCCTCTCTCTCTCTGTCCCTCTCCCTCTCTCCCTGTCCCTCTCTCTCTCCCTGTCCCTCTCTCTCTCTGTCCCTCTCCCGCTCTGCCTGTCCCTCACTGTCTCCCTGTCCCGCACTCTCACTGTCCCTCACTCTCGCCCTGTCCCTCTCTCTCCCTGTCCCTCACTCTCTCCCTGTCCCTCTCTCTCTCTCTCCCTATGCCTCACTCTCTCCCTGTCCCACTCTCTCTCTCTCTCCCGTTCCGTCTCTCTCTCTCCCTGTCCCTCACTCTTTCTGTCCCTCTCTCTCTCCCTGTCCCTCTCTCTCTCTTTCTCTGTCCCTCTCTCCCTGTCCCTCTCTCTCTCTCTCCTTCTGTCTCCCTGTCCCTCTCTCTCTCTCCCTGTAACTCTCTCTCTCTCTCTCTCTCTCCCTGTCCCCCTCTCTCTCCCTCTCCCTCTCTCTCTCTGTCCCTCTCTCCCTGTCCCTCTCTCTCTCTCTCTCTCTCACTGTCCCTCTCTCTCTCCCTGTCCCTCTCTCTCTCCCCCTGTACCTCTCTCTCTCCGAATCCCCCCGCCGCCGTGTCTCTCTCTCCCCCGTCCCTCTCTCTCTCTGTCCCTCTCTCTCTGTCCCTCACTCTCTCCCTGTCCCTCTCTCTCTCTGTGTCCCTCTCTCTCTGTCCCTCACTCTCTCCCTGTCCCTCACTCTTTCTGTCCCTCTCTCTCTCCCTGTCCCTCTCTCTCTCTTTCTCTGTCCCTCTCTCCCTGTCCCTCTCTCTCTCTCTCCTTCTGTCTCCCTGTCCCTCTCTCTCTCTCCCTGTAACTCTCTCTCTCTCTCTCTCTCTCCCTGTCCCCCTCTCTCTCCCTGTCCCTCTCTCTCTCTGTCCCTCTCTCCCTGTCCCTCTCTCTCTCTCTCTCTCTCACTGTCCCTCTCTCTCTCCCTGTCCCTCTCTCTCTCCCCCTGTACCTCTCTCTCTCCGAATCCCCCCGCCGCCGTGTCCCTCTCTCCCCCGTCCCTCTCTCTCTCTGTCCCTCTCTCTCTGTCCCTCACTCTCTCCCTGGCCCTCTCTCTCTCTGTGTCCCTCTCTCTCTGTCCCTCGCTCTCACTCTCTCTCTGTCCCTCACTCTCTCCCTGTTCCTCACTCTCTCCCTGTCCCTCTCTCTCTCACCTGTCCCTGTCTCCCTGTCCCTCTCACTCTCTCCCTGTCCCTCTCTCTCTCTCTGTCCCTCTCCCTCTCTCCCTGTCCCTCTCTCTCTCCCTGTCCCTTTCTCTCTCTGTCCCTCTCCCGCTCTGCCTGTCCCTCACTCTCTCCCTGTCCCGCTCTCTCACTGTCCCTCACTCTCGCCCTGTCCCTCTCTCTCCCTGTCCCTCACTCTCTCCCTGTCCCTCTCTCTCTCTCTTCCTATGCCTCACTCTCTCCCTGTCCCACTCTCTCTCGCTCTCCCGTTCCCTCTCTCTCTCTCCCTGTCCCTCACTCTCTCTGTCCATCTCTCTCTCCCTGTCCCTCTCTCTCTCTCTTTCTCTGTTCCTCTCTCCCTGTCCCTCTCTCTCTCTCTCCGTCTGTCTCCTTGTCCCTCTATCTCTCTCCCTGTAACTCTCTCTATCACTCTCCCTGTCCCTCTCTCTCTCCCTGTCCCTCTCTCTCTCTGTCCCTCTCTCTCTCCGTATCACCCCGCCGCCGTGTCCCTCTCTCCCCCGTCCCTCTCTCTCTCTGTCCCTCTCTCTCTGTCCCTCACTCTCTCCCTGTCCCTCTCTCTCTCTCTGTCCCTCTCTCTCTCTCTGTCCCTCGCTCTCTCCCTGTCCCTCTCCCTCTCCCTCTCTGTCCCTCTCTCTCTCTCTGTCCCTCTCTCTCGCACTGTCCCTCTCTCTCCCTCTGACCCTCTCTCTCACTCTCTCTCTGTCCCTCACTCTCTCCCTGTTCCTCACTCTCTCCCTGTCCCTCTCACTCTCTCCCTGTCCCTCTCTCTCTCTCTGTCCCTCTCCCTCTCTCCCTGTCCCTCTCTCTCTCCCTGTCCCTCTCTCTCTCTGTCCCTCTCCCGCTCTGCCTGTCCCTCACTCTCTCCCTGTCCCGCTCTCTCACTGTCCCTCACTCTCGCCCTGTCCCTCTCTCTCCCTGTCCCTCACTCAATCCCTGTCCCTCTCTCTCTCTCTCCCTATGCCTCACTCTCTCCCTGTCCCACTCTCTCTCCCTGTCCCTCTCTCTCTCCCTGTCCCCCTCTCTCTCCCTGTCCCTCTCACTCTCCCTGTCCCTCTCTCTCCGTGTGTTCCTCGTCTCTCTCTCTCACCCTCTCTACCTCTATGTGTACGTATCCCTCTCTCTCTCTGTGTGTCCGTGTCCCACTGTCTCTCTCCGTGTCCCTCTGTCTCTCTCCGTGTCCCTTTGTCTCTCTCTCTCTGTCCCTCTCTCTCTCTCTGACCCTCCCTCTCCCTGTCCCTCTCTCTCTGTCTCTCTCTCTCTGTCCCTCTCCACCCATCTCTCTGTCTGTGTCCCCCTCTCTCTCTCCCTGTCCCTCTCTCTCCCTGTCCCTCTCTCTCTCCCTGTCCCTCTCTCTCCCTGTCCCCCTCCCTCTCTCCCTGTCTCTCTCTCTCTCCCTCTGTCCCTCTCTCTCTGACCCTCTCTCCCTCTCTCTCTCTGTCTGTGTCCCTCTCTCACTCTCCCTGCCCCTCTCTCTCTCTGTCCCTCTCTCTCTCTCCCTGTCCCTCTCGCTCTCCGTGTCCCGCACTCTCTCTCTCTGTCCCTCGCTCTCTCCCTGTCCCTCTCTCCCTGTCACTCTCTCTCTCCCTGTCCCTCACTCTCTCCCTGTCACTCTCTCTCTCCCTGTCCCTCACTCTCTCTCTGTCCCTCTCTCTCTCTCTGTCCCTCTCTCTCTCCCTGTCCCTCTCGCTCTCTCTGTCCCTCTCTCTCTCCCTGTCCCTCTCTCCCTGTCCCTCTCTCTCTCCCTGTCCCTCTCTCTCTCTGTCCCTCTCTCCATGTCCCTCTCTCTCTCCATGTCCCTCCCTCTCTCTCTCCCAGTCCCTCTCTCTCTCCCTGTCCCTCTCTCTCTCTCTGTCCCTCTCTCTCATTCTGTCCCTCTCTCTCTCCCTGTCCCTCTCTCTCTCTGTCCCTCTCTCCCTGTCCCTCACTCTCTCTCCCTGACCCTCTCTCTCTCCCTGTCCCTCTCTCTCTCTCCCTGTCCCTCACTCTCTCCCTGTCCCTCACTCTCTCTCTGTCCCTCTCTCTCTCTGTCCCTCTCTCTCTCCCTGTCCCTCTCTCCCTGTCCCTCTCTCTCTCTCCCTTTTCCTCTCTCTCTCTGTCCCTCTCTCCCTGTCCCTCTCTCTCTCCCCATGTCCCTCCCTCTCTCTCTTCCTCTCCCTCACTCTCTTTGCCTGTCTCTCTCACTCTCTCTCCGTGTGTCTCTCTCTCTCTCTCTCTGTCCCTAGCTCTCTGTGTCGCTCTCTCTCTCTCTCTCCCTGTCCCTCTCACTCTCTCCGTCCCTCTCACTCTCTCTGTCCCTCTCACTCTTTCCCTGTTCTCACTCTCTCTCTCTCACTGTCCCTCTGTCCCTGTCCCTCTCTCTCTCCCTGTTCCTATCTCTCTCCCTGTCCCTCACTCCATCCCTGTCCCTCTCTCTCCCTGTCCCTCTCTCTCTCTCCCTGTCCCTCTCTCTCTCCCCTGTCCCTCTCTCTCTCCCTGTACCTCTCTCCCTGTCCCTCTCTCTCTCTTCCTGTCCCTCACTCTCTCTCTCTGTCACTCTCTCTGTGTCGCTCTCTCTCTCTCTCCCTATCCCTCTCACTCTCTCTGTCCCTCTCACTCTCTCTGTCCATCTCACTCTTTCCCTGTCCCTCACTCTCTCTCTCTCCCTGTCCCTCTCTCTCTCTCTGTCCCTCTCACTCTTTCCCTGACCCTCACTCTCTCTCTGTCCCTCTCACTCTTTCCCCGTCCCTCTCTCTCTACATGTCCCTCCCTCTCTCTCCATAGCCCCCTCTCTCTCTGTATTCCCCACCCGTGTCCCTCTCTATCTCTGTCCCTCTCTCTCTCTGTCCCTCTCTCTCTCCCTGTCCCTCTCTCTCTCCCTGTCCCTCACTCTCTCTCCCTGTCTCTGACTCTCTGTGTCCCTCTCTCTCCGAGTTTTCCTCGTCTCACTCTCTCCCTCGCTCTCTGTGTGTCCGTGTCCCTCTCTCTCTCTCCCTGTCTCTCTCTCTCTCTCTCCCTGTCCCCCTCTCTCTCCCTGTCCCTCTCACTCTCCCTGTCCCTCTCTCTCCGTGTGTCCCTCGTCTCTCTCTCTCACCCTCTCTCCCTCTGTGTTTACGTGTTGCTCTCTCTCTCTCTCTCTGTGTCCGTGACCCTCTGTCTCTCTCCGTGTCCCTGTGTCTCTCTCTCGGTCCCTCTCTCTCTCTCTGACCCTCACTTTCCCTGTCTCTCTCTCTCTGTCTCTCTCTCTCTGTCCCTCTCCCCCCATCTCTCTCTCTGTCTGTGTCCCCCTCTCTCTCTCCCTGTCCCACTCTCTCCCTGACTCTCTCTCTCTCCCTGTCTCTCTCTCTCTCTCTGTCTTTCTCTATCTCTGTCCCTATCCCCCCCTCTCTCTCTGTCTGTGTCCCCCTCCCTCTCTCCCTGTCCCTCTCTCTCACTGTCCCTATCTCTCTCCCTGTCCCTCTCTCTCCCTGTCCCCCTCTCTCTCTCCCTGTCTCTCTCTCCCTCTGTCCCTCTCTCTCTGTCCCTCTCCCCCCCTCTCTCTCTCTGTCTGTGTCTCTATCTCTCTCCCTGTCCCTCTCGCTCTCCGTGTCCCGCACTCTCTCTCTCTGTCCCTCTGTCTCTCCCTGTCCTTCTCTCTCTCTCTGTCCCTCTGTCTCTCTCCCTGTCCCTCTCTCTCTCTCCCTGTCCCTCTCTCTCTCTTTCCCTGACCCTCTCTCTCTCCCTGTCCCTCTATCTCTCGCTGTCCCTCTCTCTCCCTGTCCCTCTCTCTCTCTCTGTCCCTCTCCCCCCCTCTCTCTTTCTCTCTCCCTGTCCCTCACACTCTCCCTGTCCCTCTCTCTGTCTCTCCCTGTCCCTCACTCTCTCCCTGTCCCTCTCTCTCTCCCTGTCCCTCTCTCTCTCTCTCTCCCTATCCCTCTCTCTCTCTCTCCCTGTCCCTCACTCTCTCCCTGTCCCTCTCTCTCTGTCCCTCACTCTTTCCCTGTCCCTCACTCTCTCTCTCTCCCTGTCCCTCTCTTTCCGTATCCCCCCCCCGCCGTGCCCCTCTCTCCCCGTCCCTCTCTCTCTGTCCCTCTCTCTCTCTGTCCCTCACTCTCTCCCTGTCCCTCTCTCTCTCTCTGTCCCTCTCTCTCTCTGTCCCTCTCCCGCTCTGCCTGTCCCTCACTCTCTCCCTGTCCCGCTCTCTCTCCCTGCCCATCTACAACTCTCTCCCTGTCCCTCTCTCTCTCTCTGTCCCTCTCTCTCACTGTCCCTCTCCCGCTCTGCCTGTCCCTCACTCTCTCCCTGTCCCGCTCTCTCACTGTCCCTCACTCTCGCCCTGTCCCTCTCTCTCTCTGTCCCTCTCCCTCTCTCCCTGTCCCTCTCTCTCTCCCTGTCCCTCTCTCTCTCTGTCCCTCTCCCGCTCTGCCTGTCCCTCACTCTCTCCCTGTCCCGCTCTCTCACTGTCCCTCACTCTCGCCCTGTCCCTCTCTCTCTCTGTCCCTCTCCCTCTCTCCCTGTCCCTCTCTCTCTCCCTGTCCCTCTCTCTCTCTGTCCCTCTCCCGCTCTGCCTGTCCCTCACTCTCTCCCTGTCACTCTCTCTCTCTCCCTGTACCTCTCTCTCTCCGTATCCCCCCCCCGCCGTGTCGCTCTCTCCCCCGTCCCTCTCTCTGTCCCTCTCTCTCTGCCTCACTCTCTCCCTGTCCCTCTCTCTCTCTGTCCCTCTCCCTCTCTCCCTGTCCCTCTCTCTCTCCCTGTCCCTCTCTCTCTCTGTCCCTCTCCCGCTCTGCCTGTCCCTCACTGTCTCCCTGTTCCGCACTCTCACTGTCCCTCACTCTCGCCCTGTCCCTCTCTCTCCCTGTCCCTCACTCTCTCCCTGTCCCTCTCTCTCTCGCTCCCTATGCCTCACTCTCTCCCTGTCCCACTCTTTCTGTCTCGCCCGTTCCCTCTCTCTCTCTCCCTGTCTCTCACTTTTTCTGTCCCTCTCTCTCTCCCTGTCCCTCTCTCTCTCTTTCTCTGTCCCTCTCTCCCTGTCCCTCTCTCTCTCTCTCCGTCTGTCTCCCTGTCCCTCTCTCTCTCTCCATCGCCCCCTCTCTCTCTCTGTATTCCCCACCCGTGTCCCTCTCTATCTCTGTCCCTCTCTCTCTCTCTGTCCCTCTCTCTCTCTGTCCCTCTCTCTCTCTCCCTGTCCCTCTATCTCTCCCTGTCCCTCACTCTCTCTCCCTGTCTCTGACTCTCTGTGTCCCTCTCTCTCTCCGAGTTTTCCTCGTCTCACTCTCTCCCTCGCTCTCTGTGTGTCCGTGTCCCTCTCTCTCTCTCCCTGTCCCTCTCTCTCTCTCTCTCCCTGTCCCCCTCTCTCTCCCTGTCCCTCTCACTCTCCCTGTCCCTCTCTCTCCGTGTGTCCCTCGTCTCTCTCTCTCACCCTCTCTCCCTCTGTGTGTACGTGTTGCTCTCTCTCTCTCTCTCTGTGTCCGTGACCCTCTGTCTCTCTCCGTGTCCCTGTGTCTCTCTCTCTCGGTCCCTCTCTCTCTCTCTGACCCTCACTTTCCCTGTCTCTCTCTCTCTGTCTCTCTCTCTCTCTGTCCCTATCCCCCCTCTCTCTCTGTCTGTGTCCACCTCTCTCTCTCCCTGTCCCTCTCTCACTGTCCCTCTCTCTCTCCCTGTCCCTCTCTCTCCCTGTCCCCCTCTCTCTCTCCCTGTCTCTCTCTCCCTCTGTCCCTCTCTCTCTGTCCCTCTCCACCTCTCTCTCTCTCTGTCTGTGTCCCTCTGTCTCTCTCCCTGTCCCTCTTGCTCTCCGTGTCCCGCACTCTCTCTCTCTGTCCCTCTCTCTCTCCCTGTCCTTCTCTCTCTCTCTGTCCCTCTGAATCTCTCCCTTTCCCTCTCTCTCTCTGCCTGTCCCTCTCTCTCTCCCTGTCCCTCTCTCTCTCTTTCCCTGACCCTCTCTCTCTCCCTGTCCCTCTCTCTCTCCCTGTCCCTCTATCTCTCGCTGTCCCTCACTCTTCCTGTCCCTCTCTCTCTCTCTGTCCGTCTCCCCCCCTCTCTCTCTCTCTCCCTGTCCCTCACACTCTCCCTGTCCCTCTCTCTGTCTCTCCCTGTCCCTCACTCTCTCCCTGTCCCACTCTCTCTCCCTGTCCCTCTCTCTCTCTCTCCCTATCCCTCTCTCTCTCTCTCTCCCTGTCCCTCACTCTCTCCCTGTCCCTCTCTCTCTGTCCCTTACTCTTTCCCTGTCCCTCACTCTCTCTCTCTCCCTGTCCCTCTCTCTCTCTCCGTATTCCCCCCCCGCCGTGTCCCTCTCTCCCCGTCCCTCTCTCTCTGTCCCTCTCTCTCTGTCCCTCACTCTCTCCCTGTTCCTCTCTCTCTCTGTCCCTCTCTCTCTCTGTCCCTCTCCCGCTCTGCCTGTCCCTCACTCTCTCCCTGTCCCGCTCTCTCTCCCTGCCCATCTCTCACTCTCTCCCTGTCCCTCTCTCTCTCTCTGTCCCTCTCTCTCTCTGTCCCTCTCCCGCTCTGCCTGTCCCTCACTCTCTCCCTGTCCCGCTCTCTCACTGTCCCTCACTCTCGCCCTGTACCTCTCTCTCTCTCTGTCCCTCCCCCTCTCTCCCTGTCCCTCTCTCTCTCCCTGTCCCTCTCTCTCTCTGTCACTCTCCCGCTCTGCCTGTCCCTCACTCTCTCCCTGTCCCTCTCTCTCCCTGTCCCTCACTCTCTCCCTGTCCCTCTCTCTCTCTCTAATTATGCCTCACTCTCTCCATGTCCCACTCTCTCTCTCTCTCTCTCCCGTTCCCTCTCTCTCTATCCATATCCCTCACTCTCTCTGTCCCTCTCTCTCTCCCTGTGCTTCTCTCTCTCTTTCTCTGTCCCTCTCTCCCTGTCCCTCTCTCTCTCTCTCCGTCTGTCTCCCTGTCCCTCTCTCTCTCTCCCTGTAACTCTCTCTCTCTCTCTCCCTCCCTGTCCCTCTCTCTCTCTGTCCCTCTCTCCCTGTCCCTCTCTCTCTCTCTCACTGTCCCTCTCTCTCTCCCTGTCACTCTCTCTCTCTCCCTGTACCTCTCTCTCTCCGTATCCCCCCCCCGCCGTGTCGCCCTCTCCCCCGTCTCTCTCTCTCTGTCCCTCTCACTCTGTCCCTCACTCTCTCCATGTCCCTCTCTCTCTCTGTCCCTCTCCCTCTCTCCCTGTCCCTCTCTCTCTCCCTGTCCCTCTCTCTCTCTGTCCCTCTCCCCCTCTGCCTGTCCCTCACTGTCTCCCTGTCCCGCACTCTCACTGTCCCTCACTCTCGCCCTGTCCCTCTCTCTCCCTGTCCCTCACTCTCTCCCTGTCCCTCTCTCTCTCTCTCCCTATGCCTCACTCTCTCCCTGTCCCACTCTCTCTCTCTCCCGTTCCCTCTCTCTCTCTCCCTGTCCCTCACTCTTTCTGTCCCTCTCTCTCTCCCTGTCCCTCTCTCTCTCTTTCTCTGTCCCTCTCTCCCTGTCCCCCTCTCTCTCTCTCCGTCTGTCTCCCTGTCCCTCTCTCTCTCTCTCCCTGTAACTCTCTCTCTCTCTCTCTCTCCCTGTCCCCCTCTCTCTCCCTGTCCCTCTCTCTCTCTGTCCCTCTCTCCCTGTCCCTCTCTCTCTCTCTCTCTCACTGTCCCTATCTCTCTCCCTGTCCCTCTCTCTCTCTCCCCCTGTACCTCTCTCTCTCCGTATCCCCACGCCGCCGTGTCCCTCTCTCCCCCGTCCCTCTCTCTCTCTGTCCCTCTCTCTCTATCCCTCACTCTCTCCCTGGCCCTCTCTCTCTCTCTGTCCCACTCTCTCTCTCTGTCCCTCGCTCTCACTCTCTCTCTGTCCCTCACTCTCTCCCTGTTCCTCACTCTCTCCCTGTCCCTCTCTCTCTCACCTGTCCCTGTCTCCCTGTCCCTCTCACTCTCTCCCTGTCCCTCTCTCTCTCTCTCCCTATGCCTCACTCTCTCCCTGTCCCACTCTCTCTCGCTCTCCCGTTCCCTCTCTCTCTCTCCCTGTCCCTCACTCTCTCTGTCCATCTCTCTCTCCCTGTCCCTCTCTCTCTCTCTCTTTCTCTGTTCCTCTCTCCCTGTCCCTCTCTCTCTCTCTCCGTCTGTCTCCTTGTCCCTCTATCTCTCTCCCTGTAACTCTCTCTATCACTCTCCCTGTTCCTCTCTCTCTCCCTGTCCCTCTCTCTCTCCGTATCCCCCCGCCGCCGTGTCCCTCTCTCCCCCGTCCCTCTCTCTCTCTGTCCCTCTCTCTCTGTCATTCACTCTCTCCCTGTCCCTCTCTCTCTCTGTCCCTCTCTCTCTCTCTGTCCCTCGCTCTCTCCCTGTCCCTCTCCCTCTCTGTCCCTCTCTCTCTCTCTGTCCCTCTCTCTCGCACTGTCCCTCTCTCTCCCTCTGACCCTCTCTCTCACTCTCTCTCTGTCCCTCACGCTCTCCCTGTTCCTCACTCTCTCCCTGTCCCTCTCACTCTCTCCCTGTACCTCTCTCTCTCTCTGTCCCTCTCCCTCTCTCCCTGTCCCTCTCTCTCTCCCTGTCCCTCCCTCTCTCTGTCCCTCTCCCGCTCTGCCTGTCCCTCACTCTCTCCCTGTCCCGCTCTCTCACTGTCCCTCACTCTCGCCCTGTCCCTCTCTCTCCCTGTCCCTCACTCAATCCCTGTCCCTCTCTCTCTCTCTCCCTATGCCTCACTCTCTACCTGTCCCACTCTCTCTCCCTGTCCCTCTCACTCTCCCTGTCCCTCTCTCTCCGTGTGTCCCTCGTCTCTCTCTCTCACCCTCTCTACCTCTATGTGTACGTATCCCTCTCTCTCTCTCTCTGTGTCCGTGTCCCACTGTCTCTCTCCGTGTCCCTCTCTCTCTCTCCGTGTCCCTCTGTCTCTCTCTCTCTGTCCCTCTCTCTCTCTCTGACCCTCTCTCTCCCTGTCACTCTCTCTCTGTCTCTCTCTCTCTGTCCCTCTCCACCCATCTCTCTGTCTGTGTCCCCCTCTTTCTCTCCCTGTCCCTCTCTCTCCCTGTCCCTCTCTCCCTCCCTGTCCCTCTCTCTCCCTGTCCCCCTCCCTCTCTCCCTGTCTCTCTCTCTCTCCCTCTGTCCCTCTCTCTCTGTCCCTCTCCCCCTCTCTCTCTCTGTCTGTGTCCCTCTTTCACTCTCCCTGCCCCTCTCTCTCTCTGTCCCTCTCTCTCTCTCCCTGTCCCTCTCGCTCTCCGTGTCCCGCACTCTCTCTCTCTGTCCCTCTCTCTCTCCCTGTCCCTCTCTCTCTCTCCCTGTCCCTCACTCTCTACCTGTCCCTCACTCTCTCTCTGTCCCTCTCTCTCTCTGTCCCTCTCTCTCTCCCTGTCCCTCTCTCCCTGTCCGTCTCGCTCCCTCCCTGTCCCTCTCTCCCTGTCACTCTCTCTCTCCCTGTCCCTCACTCTCTCTCTGTCCCTCTCTCTCTCTCTGTCCCTCTCTCTCTCCCTGTCCCTCTCTCCCTTTCCCTCTCTCTCTCCCTGTCCCTCTCTCTCTCTGTCCCTCTCTCCCTGTCCCTCTCTCTCTCCATGTCCCTCCCTCTCTCTCTCCCTGTCCCTCTCTCTCTCCCTGTCCCTCTCTCTCTCTCTGTCCCTCTCTCACACTCTGTCCCTCTCTCCCTGTCCCTCTCTCTCTCTCTCCCTGACCCTCTCTCTCTCCCTGTCCCTCTCTCTCTCTCCCTGTCCCTCACTCTCTCCCTATCCCTCACTCTCTCTCTGTCCCTCTCTCTCTCTGTCCCTCTCTCTCTCCCTGTCCCTCTCTCCCTGTCCCTCTCTCTCTCTCCCTGTCCCTCTCTCTCACTGTCCCTCTCTCTCTCCCTGTCACTCTCTCTCTCTCCCTGTACCGCTCTCTCTCCGTATCCCCCCCCGCCGTGTCGCCCTCTCCCCCGTCTCTCTCTCTCTGTCCCTCTCACTCTGTCCCTCACTCTCTCCATGTCCCTCTCTCTCTCTGTCCCTCTCCCTCTCTCCCTGTCCCTCTCTCTCTCCCTGTCCCTCTCTCTCTCTGTCCCTCTCCCCCTCTGCCTGTCCCTCACTGTCTCCCTGTCCCGCACTCTCACTGTCCCTCACTCTCGCCCTGTCCCTCTCTCTCCCTGTCCCTCACTCTCTCCCTGTCCCTCTCTCTCTCTCTCCCTATGCCTCACTCTCTCCCTGTCCCACTCTCTCTCTCTCCCGTTCCCTCTCTCTCTCTCCCTGTCCCTCACTCTTTCTGTCCCTCTCTCTCTCCCTGTCCCTCTCTCTCTCTTTCTCTGTCCCTCTCTCCCTGTCCCTCTCTCTCTCTCTCCGTCTGTCTCCCTGTCCCTCTCTCTCTCTCTCCCTGTAACTCTCTCTCTCTCTCTCTCTCCCTGTCCCCCTCTCTCTCCCTGTCCCTCTCTCTCTCTGTCCCTCTCTCCCTGTCCCTCTCTCTCTCTCTCTCTCACTGTCCCTATCTCTCTCCCTGTCCCTCTCTCTCTCTCCCCCTGTACCTCTCTCTCTCCGTATCCCCACGCCGCCGTGTCCCTCTCTCCCCCGTCCCTCTCTCTCTCTGTCCCTCTCTCTCTATCCCTCACTCTCTCCCTGGCCCTCTCTCTCTCTCTGTCCCACTCTCTCTCTCTGTCCCTCGCTCTCACTCTCTCTCTGTCCCTCACTCTCTCCCTGTTCCTCACTCTCTCCCTGTCCCTCTCTCTCTCACCTGTCCCTGTCTCCCTGTCCCTCTCACTCTCTCCCTGTCCCTCTCTCTCTCTCTGTCCCTCTCCCTCTCTCCCTGTCCCTCTCTCTCTCCCTGTCCCTTTCTCTCTCTGTCCCTCTCCCGCTCTGCCTGTCCCTCACTCTCTCCCTGTCCCGCTCTCTCACTGTCCCTCACTCTCGCCCTGTCCCTCTCTCTCCCTGTCCCTCACTCTCTCCCTGTCCCTCTCTCTCTCTCTCCCTATGCCTCACTCTCTCCCTGTCCCACTCTCTCTCGCTCTCCCGTTCCCTCTCTCTCTCTCCCTGTCCCTCACTCTCTCTGTCCATCTCTCTCTCCCTGTCCCTCTCTCTCTCTCTCTTTCTCTGTTCCTCTCTCCCTGTCCCTCTCTCTCTCTCTCCGTCTGTCTCCTTGTCCCTCTATCTCTCTCCCTGTAACTCTCTCTATCACTCTCCCTGTTCCTCTCTCTCTCCCTGTCCCTCTCTCTCTCTGTCCCTCTCTCTCTCCGTATCCCCCCGCCGCCGTGTCCCTCTCTCCCCCGTCCCTCTCTCTCTCTGTCCCTCTCTCTCTGTCATTCACTCTCTCCCTGTCCCTCTCTCTCTCTGTCCCTCTCTCTCTCTCTGTCCCTCGCTCTCTCCCTGTCCCTCTCCCTCTCTGTCCCTCTCTCTCTCTCTGTGCCTCTCTCTCGCACTGTCCCTCTCTCTCCCTCTGACCCTCTCTCTCACTCTCTCTCTGTCCCTCACGCTCTCCCTGTTCCTCACTCTCTCCCTGTCCCTCTCACTCTCTCCCTGTACCTCTCTCTCTCTCTGTCCCTCTCCCTCTCTCCCTGTCCCTCTCTCTCTCCCTGTCCCTCTCTCTCTCTGTCCCTCTCCCGCTCTGCCTGTCCCTCACTCTCTCCCTGTCCCGCTCTCTCACTGTCCCTCACTCTCGCCCTGTCCCTCTCTCTCCCTGTCCCTCACTCAATCCCTGTCCCTCTCTCTCTCTCTCCCTATGCCTCACTCTCTACCTGTCCCACTCTCTCTCCCTGTCCCTCTCACTCTCCCTGTCCCTCTCTCTCCGTGTGTCCCTCGTCTCTCTCTCTCACCCTCTCTACCTCTATGTGTACGTATCCCTCTCTCTCTCTCTCTGTGTCCGTGTCCCACTGTCTCTCTCCGTGTCCCTCTCTCTCTCTCCGTGTCCCTCTGTCTCTCTCTCTCTGTCCCTCTCTCTCTCTCTGACCCTCTCTCTCCCTGTCACTCTCTCTCTGTCTCTCTCTCTCTGTCCCTCTCCACCCATCTCTCTGTCTGTGTCCCCCTCTTTCTCTCCCTGTCCCTCTCTCTCCCTGTCCCTCTCTCCCTCCCTGTCCCTCTCTCTCCCTGTCCCCCTCCCTCTCTCCCTGTCTCTCTCTCTCTCCCTCTGTCCCTCTCTCTCTGTCCCTCTCCCCCTCTCTCTCTCTGTCTGTGTCCCTCTTTCACTCTCCCTGCCCCTCTCTCTCTCTGTCCCTCTCTCTCTCTCCCTGTCCCTCTCGCTCTCCGTGTCCCGCACTCTCTCTCTCTGTCCCTCTCTCTCTCCCTGTCCCTTTCTCTCTCTCCCTGTCCCTCACTCTCTACCTGTCCCTCACCCTCTCTCTGTCCCTCTCTCTCTCTGTCCCTCTCTCTCTCCCTGTCCCTCTCTCCCTGTCCGTCTCGCTCCCTCCCTGTCCCTCTCTCCCTGTCACTCTCTCTCTCCCTGTCCCTCACTCTCTCTCTGTCCCTCTCTCTCTCTCTGTCCCTCTCTCTCTCCCTGTCCCTCTCTCCCTTTCCCTCTCTCTCTCCCTGTCCCTCTCTCTCTCTGTCCCTCTCTCCCTGTCCCTCTCTCTCTCCATGTCCCTCCCTCTCTCTCTCCCTGTCCCTCTCTCTCTCCCTGTCCCTCTCTCTCTCTCTGTCCCTCTCTCACACTCAGTCCCTCTCTCTCTCCCTGTCCCTCTCTCTCTCTGTCCCTCTCTCCCTGTCCCTCTCTCTCTCTCTCCCTGACCCTCTCTCTCTCCCTGTCCCTCTCTCTCTCTCCCTGTCCCTCACTCTCTCCCTATCCCTCACTCTCTCTCTGTCCCTCTCTCTCTCTGTCCCTCTCTCTCTCCCTGTCCCTCTCTCCCTGTCCCTCTCTCTCTCTCCCTGTCCCTCTCTCTCTCTGTCCCTCTCTCCCTGTCCCTCTCTCTCTCTCTCCCATGTCCCTCCCTCTCTCTCTCCCTGCCCCTCTCTCTCTCCCTGTCCCTCTCTCTTTCTCTCCCTGTCCCTCTCTCTCACCCTGTCCCTCTCTCTCCCTGTCCCTCTCTCTCTCCCTATCCCTCTCTCTCCCTATCCCTATCTTTCTCCCTGTCCCTCTCTCTCTCTCTCCCTGTCCCTCACTCTCTCTCTGTCCCTCTCTCTCTCCCTGTCGCGCTCTCTCTCCCTGTCCCTCTTTCTCTCTCTGTGTCCCTCTCTCTCTCTCCGTGTACCTCCCTCTCTCTCTTCCTCTCCCTCACTCTCTTTGCCTGTCTCTCTCACTCTCTCTCCGTGTGTCTCTCTCTCTCTCTCTCTGTCCCTAGCTCTCTGTGTCGCTCTCTCTCTCTCTCCCTGTCCCTCTCACTCTCTCGGTCCCTCTCACTCTCTCTGTCACTCTCACTCTTTCCCTGTTCTCACTCTCTCTCTCTCACTGTCCCTCTGTCCCTGTCCCTCTCTCTCTCCCTGTTCCTATCTCTCTCCCTGTCCCTCACTCCACCCCTGTCCCTCTCTCTCCCTGTCCCTCTCTCTCTCCTTGTCCCTCTCTCTCTCCCCTGTCCCTCTCTCGCTCCCTGTACCTCTCTCCCTGTCCCTCACTCTCTCCCTGTCCCTCTCTCTCTCTTCCTGTCCCTCACTCTCTCTCTCTGTCACTCTCTCTGTGTCGCTCTCTCTCTCTCTCCCTATCCCTCTCACTCTCTCTGTCCCTCTCACTCTTTCTGTCCATCTCACTCTTTCCCTGTCCCTCACTCTCTCTCTCTCCCTGTCCCTCTCTCTCTCTCTGTCCCTCTCACTCTTTCCCTGACCCTCACTCTCTCTCTGTCCCTCTCACTCTTTCCCCGTCCCTCTCTCTCTACATGTCCCTCCCTCTCTCTCCATAGCCCCCCCTCTCTCTCTGTATTCCCCACCCGTGTCCCTCTCTATCTCTGTCCCTCTCTCTCTCTCTGTCCCTCTCTCTCCCTGTCTCTGACTCTCTGTGTCCCTCTCTCTCCGAGTTTTCCTCGTCTCACTCTCTCCCTCGCTCTCTGTGTGTCCGTGTCCCTCTCTCTCTCTCCCTGTCCCTCTCTCTCTCTCTCTCCCTGTCCCCCTCTCTCTCCCTGTCCCTCTCACTCTCCCTGTCCCTCTCTCTCCGAGTGTCCCTCGTCTCTCTCTCTCACCCTCTCTCCCACTGTGTGTACGTGTTGCTCTCTCTCTCTCTCTCTGTGTCCGTGACCCTCTGTCTCTCTCCGTGTCCCTGTGTCTCTCTCTCGGTCCCTCTCTCTCTCTCTGACCCTCACTTTCCCTGTCTCTCTCTCTCTCTGTCTCTCTCTCTCCCTGTCCCTCTCCCGCCATCTCTCTCTCTGTCTGTGTCCCCCTCTCTCTCTCCCTGTCCCACTCTCTCCCTGACTCTCTCTCTCTCCCTGTCTCTCTCTCTCTCTCTCTCTCTATCTCTGTCCCTATCCCCCCTCTCTCTCTGTCTGTGTCCCCCTCTCTCTCTCCCTGTCCCCCTCTCTCTCCCCCTGTCTCTCTCTCTCTCTGTCCCTCTCTCTCTCCCTGTCCTTCACTCTCTCTCTGTCCCACTGTCTCTCTCCCTGTCCCTCTCTCTCTCTGCCTGTCCCTCTCTCTCTCCCTGTCCCTCTCTCTCTCTTTCCCTGACCCTCTCTCTCTCCCTGTACCTCTCTCTCTCCCTGTCCCTCTATCTCTCGCTGTCCCTCTCACTTCCTGTCCCTCTCTCTCTCTCTGTCCCTCTCCCCCCCTCTCTCTCTCTCCCTGTCCCTCACACTCTCCCTGTCCCTCTATCTGTCTCTCCCTGTCCCTCACTCTCTCCCTGTCCCTCTCTCTCTCCCTGTCCCTCTCTCTCTCTCTCCCTATCCCTCTCTCTCTCTCTCTCCCTGTCCCTCACTCTCTCCCTGTCCCTCTCTCTCTGTCCCTCACTCTTTCCCTGTCCCTCACTCTCTCTCTCTCCCTGTCCCTCTCTCTCTCTCCGTATCCCCCCCCCACGCCGTGTCCCTCTCTCCCCGTCCCTCTCTCTCTGTCCCTCTCTCTCTCTGTCCCTCACTCTCTCCCTGTCCCTCTCTCTCTCTTTCCCTCTCTCTCTCTGTCCCTCTCCCGCTCTGCCTGTCCCTCACTCTCTCCCTGTCCCGCTCTCTCTTCCTGCCCATCTCTCACTCTCTCCCTGTCCCTCTCTCTCTCTCTGTCCCTCTCTCTCTCTGTCCCTCTCCCGCTCTGCCTGTCCCTCACTCTCTCCCTGTCCCGCTCTCTCACTGTCCCTCACTCTCGCCCTGTCCCTCTCTCTCTCTGTCCCTCTCCCTCTCTCCCTGTCCCTCTCTCTCTCCCTGTCCCTCTCTCTCTCTGTCCCTATCCCGCTCTGCCTGTCCCTCACTCTCTCCCTGTCCCTCTCTCTCCCTGTCCCTCACTCTCTCCCTGTCCCTCTCTCTCTCTCTAATTATGCCTCACTCTCTCCATGTCCCACTCTCTCTCTCTCTCTCCCGTTCCCTCTCTCTCTATCCATATCCCTCACTCTCTCTGTCCCTCTCTCTCTCCCTGTGCCTCTCTCTCTCTTTCTCTGTCCCTCTCTCCCTTGTCCACTCTCTCTCTCTCCGTCTGTCTCCCTGTCCCTCTCTCTCTCCCTGACCCTCTCTCTCTCTGTCCCTCTCCCTCTCTCCCTGTCCCTCTCTCTCTCCCTGTCCCTCTCTCTCTCTGTCCCTCTCCCGCTCTGCCTGTCCCTCACTGTCTCCCTGTCCCGCACTCTCACTGTCCCTCACTCTCGCCCTGTCCCTCTCTCTCCCTGTCCCTCACTCTCTCCCTGTCCCTCTCTCTCTCTCTCCCTATGCCTCACTCTCTCCCTGTCCCACTCTCTCTCTCTCTCCCGTTCCCTCTCTCTCTCTCCCTGTCCCTCACTCTTTCTGTCCCTCTCTCTCTCCCTGTCCCTCTCTCTCTCTTTCTCTGTCCCTCTCTCCCTGTCCCTCTCTCTCTCTCTCCGTCTGTCTCCCTGTCCCTCTCTCTCTCTCCCTGTAACTCTCTCTCTCTCTCTCCCTGTCCCCCTCTCTCTCCCTGTCCCTCTCTCTCTCTGTCCCTCTCTCCCTGTCCCTCTCTCTCTCTCTCTCTCACTGTCCCTCTCTCTCTCCCTGACCCTCTCTCTCTCCCCCTGTACCTCTCTCTCTCCGTATCCCCCCGCAGCCGTGTCCCTCTCTCCCCCGTCCCTCTCTCTCTCTGTCCCTCTCTCTCTGTCCCTCACTCTCTCCCTGTCCCTCTCTCTCTCTCTGTCCCTCTCTCTCTCTCTGTCCCTCGCTCCCACTCTCTCTCTGTCCCTCACTCTCTCCCTGTTCCTCACTCTCTCCCTGTCCCTCTCTCTCTCACCTGTCCCTGTCTCCCTGTCCCTCTCACTCTCTCCCTGTCCCTCTCTCTCTCTCTGTCCCTCTCCCTCTCTCCCTGTCCCTCTCTCTCTCCCTGTCCCTTTCTCTCTCTGTCCCTCTCCCGCTCTGCCTGTCCCTCACTCTCTCCCTGTCCCGCTCTCTCACTGTCCCTCACTCTCGCCCTGTCCCTCTCTCTCCCTGTCCCTCACTCTCTCCCTGTCCCTCTCTCTCTCTCTCCCTATGCCTCACTCTCTCCCTGTCCCACTCTCTCTCGCTCTCCCGTTCCCTCTCTCTCTCTCCCTGTCCCTCACTCTCTCTGTCCATCTCTCTCTCCCTGTCCCTCTCTCTCTCTCTTTCTCTGTTCCTCTCTCCCTGTCCCTCTCTCTCTCTCCGTGTGTCTCCTTGTCCCTCTATCTCTCTCCCTGTAACTCTCTCTATCACTCTCCCTGTCCCTCTCTCTCTCCCTGTCCCTCTCTCTCTCTGTCCCTATCTCTCTCCGTATCCCCCCGCCGCCGTGTCCCTCTCTCCCCCGTCCCTCTCTCTCTCTGTCCCTCTCTCTCTGTCCCTCACTCTCTCCCTGTCCCTCTCTCTCTGTCCCTCTCTCTCTCTCTGTCCCTCGCTCTCTCCCTGTCCCTCTCCCTCTCTGTCCCTCTCTGTCTCTCTGTCCCTCTCTCTCGCACTGTCCCTCTCTCTCCCTCTGACCCTCTCTCTCACTCTCTCTCTGTCCCTCACTCTCTCCCTGTTCCTCACTCTCTCCCTGTCCCTCTCACTCTTTCCCTGTCCCTCTCTCTCTCTGTCCCTCTCCCTCTCTCCCTGTCCCTCTCTCTCTCCCTGTCCCTCTCTCTTTCTGTCCCTCTCCCGCTCTGCCTGTCCCTCACTCTCTCCCTGTCCCGCTCTCTCACTGTCCCTCACTCTCTCCCTGTCCCTCTCTCTCTCTCTCCCTATGCCTCACTCTCTCCTTGTCCCACTCTCTTGCTCTCCCGTTCCCTCTCTCTCTCTCCCTGTCCCTCACTCTCTCTGTCCATCTCTCTCTCCCTGTCCCTCTCTCTCTCTCTTTGTTCCTCTCTCCCTGTCCCTCTCTCTCTCTCTCCGTCTGTCTCCTTGTCCCTCTATCTCTCTCCCTGTAACTCTCGCTATCACTCTCCCTGTCCCTCTCTCTCTCTCTCTCCCTGTCCCTCTCTCTCTCTGTCCCTCTCTCCCTGTCCACCTCTCTCTCTCTCACTGTCCCTCTCTCTCTCCCTCACCCTCTCTCTCTCTTCCTGTACCTCTCTCTCTCCCTGTCCCTCTCTCTCTCTCCCGGTCACTCTCTCTCACTGTCCCTCTCTCTGTCCCTCTCCCTCTCTCCCTGTCCCTCACACTCTCCCTGTCCTCTCTCTCTCTCCCTGTTCCTCTCTCTCTCTCCCTGTCCCCCCCTCTCTCTCTCTGTCCCTCACTCTCTCGCTGTCCCTCTCTCTCTCCCTGTCCCTCAATCTCTCTCCCTGTCGCTCTCTCTCCCTCTGTCCCTCTCCGCCTCTCTCTCTCTCACTGACCTTCGCTCTCCCTGTCCCATCCCTCTCTCCCTGTCCCTCTATCTCTCTCTCTCCCTGTCCCTCTCTCTCTCCCTGTCCCTCTCTCCCTGTCCCTCTCTCTCCCTGTCGCCCTCTCTCTCCCTGTCTCTCTCTCTATCCCTGTCCCTCTCCCTCTCTCACTGTCCAACTCTCTCTCTCCCTGTCCCTCTCTCTCCCTGGCTCTCTATCTCTCTCTGTCCCACCCTCTCTCTATCCCTCACTCTCTCTCTGTCCCCCTCCGTCTCTCTGTCCCTTTCTCTGTCTGTCCCTCTCTCTTTCTCCCTGTCCCTCACTCTCTCACTGTCCCTCTCTCTCTCCCTGTCCCTCTCCCTCTCTCTGTCCCTCTCTCTCTCTCTCTCCGTGTCGCTCACTCTCTCCCTGTCCCTCTCTCTCTCCCTGTCCCTCTCTTTCTCTCTGTCCCTCAATCTCTCCCTGTCCCTCTCTCTCTCCGTGTCCCTCTCTCTCTCTCTCCCTGTCCCTCTCACTCTCTCTCCGTGTCCCTCTCTCTCTCTGTCCCTCTCTCTCACTCTGTGCCTCTCACTCTTTCCCTGACCCTTACTCTCTCTCTCCCTGTCGCTCTCTCTCTCCCTGTCTCTCTCTCTCCCTGTCCCGCTGTCTCTCTCCCTGTCTCTGTCTCTCTCCCGGTCCCGCTCTCTCCCTGTCCCTCTGTCTCTCTCCCTGTCCCTCTCTCTCTCCCTGTCCCTCTCTAACCCTGTCCCTCTCTCTCTCCCTGTCTCTCTCTCCCTGTCCCTCTCTCTACCTGTCCCTCTCTCTCTCTCTCCCTGTCCCTCTCTCTCCGTCTCTCCCTGTCCCTCTCACTATCTCTCTGTGTCCCTCTCTCTCTCTGTCCCTCTCACTCTCTCTGTCCCTCTCCCTCTTTCCCTGTCCCTCACTCTCTTTCTCTCCCTGTCCCTCTAAATCTCCCTTTCCCTCTCTCCCTGTCCCTCTCTCTCTCCCTGTCCCTCTCTCTCTCCCCCTGTCCCTCTCTCTCTCACTGTCCCTCACTCTCTCTCTCTGTACCTCTCCCCACCTCTCTCTGTCTTTATCCCTCTCTCTCTCTCTCTGTCCCTCTCTCTCTCCCTGTCCCTCTCTCTCTCCGTGTCCCTCACTCTCTCTCTGTCCCTCTCTCTCTCCCTGTCCCTCTCTCTCCCTGTCCCTCTCTCTCTCCCTGTCCTTCTCTCTCTCTGTTCCTCTCTCTCTCTCTCTCTCCCCGTGTCCCTCACTCTCTCTCCTTTCCTCTCTCTCTCCCTGTCCCTCCCTCTCTCTCTCTGTCCCTCAATCTCTCCCTCTCCCTCACTCTCTCCCTGTCCCTCTCTCTCTCCGTGTCCCTCCCTCTCTCTCTCCCTGTCCCTCTCACTCTCTCTCCGTGTCCCATTCGCTCTCTGTCCCTCTCACTCTCCCTGTCCCTCTCACTCTTTCCCTGTCCCTCACTCTCTTTCTCCCTGTCCCTCTCTCTCTCCCTGTCTCTCTCTCTCACTGTCCCTCTCTCTCTGCCTGTCCCTGTCTCTCTCTCTGTCCCTCTCTCTCTCTCTGTCCATCACACTCTCCCTGTCGCTCACTCTCTCCCTGTCCCTCTCTCTCTCTCCGTGTCCCTCTCTCTCTGTCTGTCCCTCTCACTCTCTCTATCCCCCTCTCTCTCTCTCTCTGTCCCTCTCTCTCTCTCTCTCCTTGTCCCTCACTCTCTCTCTGTCTCTCTCACTCTCCCTGTCCCTCTCTCTCTCTCTGTCCCTCACTCTCTGCCTGTCCCTCACTCTCTCCCTGTCCCTCTCTCTCCGTGTCCCCCTCTCTCTCTCCCTGTCCCTCACACTCTCTCTCCGTGTCCCTCTCACTCTCTCCCTGTCCCTCTCTCTCTCCCTGTCCCTCTGTCTCTCTCCCTGTCCCTCTCTCTCTCTTCCGGTCCCTCTCTCTCCCTGTCCCTCTGTCTCTCTCCCTGTCCGTCTCTCTCTCCCCGTCTCTCTCTCTCCCTGTCCCTCTGTCTCTCTCCCTATCCCTCTCTCTCCCTGTCCCCCTCTCTCTCCTGTCCCTCTCTCTCCCTCTCTCCCTGTCCCTCTCACTCTCTCTCCGTGTCCCTCTCTCTCTGTCCCTCTCACTCTCTCTGTCCCTCTCACTCTTTCCTTGTCCCTCATTCTCTCTCTCCCTGTCCCTCTCTCTCTCTCTGTCCCTCTCTCTCTCTCTCTCCGTGTCGCTCACTCTCTCCCTGTCCCTCTCTCTCTCCCTGTCCCTCTCTTTCTCTCTGTCCCTCACTCTCTCCCTGTCCCTCTCTCTCTCCGTGTCCCTCTCTCTCTCTCTCCCTGTCCCTCTCACTCTCTCTCCGTGTCCCTCTCTCTCTCTGTCCCTCTCACTCACTCTGTGCCTCTCACTCTTTCCCTGACCCTTACTCTCTCTCTCCCTGTCCCTCTCTCTCTCCCTGTCTCTCTCTCTCCCTGTCCCGCTGTCTCTCTCCCTGTCTCTGTCTCTCTCCCTGTCCCGCTCTCTCCCTGTCCCTCTGTCTCTCTCCCTGTCCCTCTCTCTCTCCCTGTCCCTCTCTAACCCTGTCCCTCTCTCTCTCCCTGTCTCTCTCTCCCTGTCCCTCTGTCTCTCTCCCTGTCCCTCTCTCTACCTGTCCCTCTCTCTCTCTCTCCCTGTCCCTCTCTCTCCCTCTCTCCCTGTCCCTCTCACTATCTCTCTGTGTCCCTCTCTCTCTCTGTCCCTCTCACTCTCTCTGTCCATCTCCCTCTTTCCCTGTCCCTCACTCTCTTTCTCTCCCTGTCCCTCTCTCTCTCCCTTTCCCTCTCTCCCTGTCCCTCTCTCTCTCCCTGTCCCTCTCTCCCTGTCCCTCTCTCTCTCCCTGTCCCTCTCTCTCTCCCCCTGTCCCTCTCTCTCTCACTGTCCCTCACTCTCTCTCTCTGTACCTCTCCCCACCTCTCTCTGTCTTTATCCCCTCTCTCTCTCTGTCCCTCTCTCTCTCCCTGTCCCTCTCTCTCTCCGTGTCCCTCACTCTCTCTCTGTCCCTCTCTCTCTCCCTGTCCCTCTCTCTCCCTGTCCCTCTCTCTCTCCCTGTCCTTCTCTCTCTCTGTTCCTCTCTCTCTCTCTCTCCCCGTGTCCCTCACTCTCTCTCCTTTCCTCTCTCTCTCCCTGTCCCTCCCTCTCTCTCTCTGTCCCTCAATCTCTCCCTCTCCCTCACTCTCTCCCTGTCCCTCTCTATCTCCGTGTCCCTCCCTCTCTCTCTCCCTGTCCCTCTCACTCTCTCTCCGTGTCCCACTCGCTCTCTGTCCCTCTCACTCTCCCTGTCCCTCTCACTCTTTCCCTGTCCCTCACTCTCTTTCTCCCTTTCCCTCTCTCTCTCCCTGTCTCTCTCTCTCCCTGTCCCTCTGTCTCTCTCCCTATCCCTCTCTCTCCCTGTCCCCCTCTCTCTCCTGTCCCTCTCTCTCCCTCTCTCCCTGTCCCTCTCACTCTCTCTCCGTGTCCCTCTCTCTCTGTCCCTCTCACTCTCTCTGTCCCTCTCACTCTTTCCTTGTCCCTCATTCTCTCTCTCCCTGTCCCTCTCTCTCTCTCTGTCCCTCTCTCTCTCTCTCTCCGTGTCGCTCACTCTCTCCCTGTCCCTCTCTCTCTCCCTGTCCCTCTCTTTCTCTCTGTCCCTCACTCTCTCCCTGTCCCTCTCTCTCTCCGTGTCCCTCTCTCTCTCTCTCCCTGTCCCTCTCACTCTCTCTCCGTGTCCCTCTCTCTCTCTGTCCCTCTCACTCACTCTGTGCCTCTCACTCTTTCCCTGACCCTTACTCTCTCTCTCCCTGTCCCTCTCTCTCTCCCTGTCTCTCTCTCTCCCTGTCCCGCTGTCTCTCTCCCTGTCTCTGTCTCTCTCCCTGTCCCGCTCTCTCCCTGTCCCTCTGTCTCTCTCCCTGTCCCTCACACTCTCTCTCCGTGTCCCTCTCACTCTCTCCCTGTCCCTCTCTCTCTCCCTGTCCCTCTGTCTCTCTCCCTGTCCCTCTCTCTCTCTTCCGGTCCCTCTCTCTCCCTGTCCCTCTGTCTCTCTCCCTGTCCGTCTCTCTCTCCCTGTCTCTCTCTCTCCCTGTCCCTCTGTCTCTCTCCCTATCCCTCTCTCTCCCTGTCCCCCTCTCTCTCCTGTCCCTCTCTCTCCCTCTCTCCCTGTCCCTCTCACTCTCTCTCCGTGTCCCTCTCTCTCTGTCCCTCTCACTCTCTCTGTCCCTCTCACTCTTTCCTTGTCCCTCATTCTCTCTCTCCCTGTCCCTCTCTCTCTCTCTGTCCCTCTCTCTCTCTCTCTCCGTGTCGCTCACTCTCTCCCTGTCCCTCTCTCTCTCCCTGTCCCTCTCTTTCTCTCTGTCCCTCACTCTCTCCCTGTCCCTCTCTCTCTCCGTGTCCCTCTCTCTCTCTCTCCCTGTCCCTCTCACTCTCTCTCCGTGTCCCTCTCTCTCTCTGTCCCTCTCACTCACTCTGTGCCTCTCACTCTTTCCCTGACCCTTACTCTCTCTCTCCCTGTCCCTCTCTCTCTCCCTGTCTCTCTCTCTCCCTGTCCCGCTGTCTCTCTCCCTGTCTCTGTCTCTCTCCCTGTCCTGCTCTCTCCCTGTCCCTCTGTCTCTCTCCCTGTCCCTCTCTCTCTCCCTGTCCCTCTCTAACCCTGTCCCTCTCTCTCTCCCTGTCTCTCTCTCCCTGTCCCTCTGTCTCTCTCCCTGTCCCTCTCTCTACCTGTCCCTCTCTCTCTCTCTCCCTGTCCCTCTCTCTCCCTCTCTCCCTGTCCCTCTCACTATCTCTCTGTGTCCCTCTCTCTCTCTGTCCCTCTCACTCTCTCTGTCCATCTCCCTCTTTCCCTGTCCCTCACTCTCTTTCTCTCCCTGTCCCTCTCTCTCTCCCTTTCCCTCTCTCCCTGTCCCTCTCTCTCTCCCTGTCCCTCTCTCCCTGTCCCTCTCTCTCTCCCTGTCCCTCTCTCTCTCCCCCTGTCCCTCTCTCTCTCACTGTCCCTCACTCTCTCTCTCTGTACCTCTCCCCACCTCTCTCTGTCTTTATCCCCTCTCTCTCTCTGTCCCTCTCTCTCTCCCTGTCCCTCTCTCTCTCCGTGTCCCTCACTCTCTCTCTGTCCCTCTCTCTCTCCCTGTCCCTCTCTCTCCCTGTCCCTCTCTCTCTCCCTGTCCTTCTCTCTCTCTGTTCCTCTCTCTCTCTCTCTCCCCGTGTCCCTCACTCTCTCTCCTTTCCTCTCTCTCTCCCTGTCCCTCCCTCTCTCTCTCTGTCCCTCAATCTCTCCCTCTCCCTCACTCTCTCCCTGTCCCTCTCTATCTCCGTGTCCCTCCCTCTCTCTCTCCCTGTCCCTCTCATTCTCTCTCCGTGTCCCACTCGCTCTCTGTCCCTCTCACTCTCCCTGTCCCTCTCACTCTTTCCCTGTCCCTCACTCTCTTTCTCCCTGTCCCTCTCTCTCTCCCTGTCTCTCTCTCTCACTGTCCCTCTCTCTCTGCCTGTCCCTGTCTCTCTCTCTGTCCCTCTCTCTCTCTCTGTCCATCACACTCTCCCTGTCCCTCACTCTCTCCCTGTCCCTCTCTCTCTCTCCGTGTCCCTCTCTCTCTCTGTCCCTCTCACTCTCTCTATCCCTCTCTCTCTCTCTCTCTGTCCCTCTCTCTCTCTCTCTCCTTGTCCCTCACTCTCTCTCTGTCTCTCTCACTCTCCCTGTCCCTCTCTCTCTCTCTGTCCCTCACTCTCTGCCTGTCCCTCACTCTCTCCCTGTCCCTCTCTCTCCGTGTCCCCCTCTCTCTCTCCCTGTCCCTCACACTCTCTCTCCGTGTCCCTCTCTCTCTCTCCCTGTCCCTCTCTCTCTCCCTGTCCCTCTGTCTCTCTCCCTGTCCCGCTCTCTCTCTTCCGGTCCCTCTCTCTCCCTGTCCCTCTGTCTCTCTCCCTGTCCGTCTCTCTCTCCCTGTCTCTCTCTCTCCCTGTCCCTCTGTCTCTCTCCCTATCCCTCTCTCTCCCTGTCCCCCTCTCTCTCCTGTCCCTCTCTCTCCCTCTCTCCCTGTCCCTCTCACTCTCTCTCCGTGTCCCTCTCTCTCTGTCCCTCTCACTCTCTCTGTCCCTCTCACTCTTTCCTTGTCCCTCACTCTCTCTCTCCCCGTCCCTCTCTCTCTCCCTGTCCCTCTCTCCCTGTCCCTCTCTCTCCCTGTCCCTCTCTCTCCCGCTGACCATCACTCTCTCTCTGTCCCTCTCTCTCTCCGTGCCCCTCACTCTCTCTCACTGTCCCTCTCTCTCTCCCTGTCCCGATCTCTCCCTGTCCCTCTCTCTCCCTGTCCCTCACTCTCTCCCTGTCCCTCTCTCTCTCTCTCCCTATGCCTCACTCTCTCCCTGTCCCACTCTCTCTCTCTCCCTGTCCCTCTCTCTCCCTGTCCCTCTCTCTCTCCCTATCCCTCTCTCTCTCCCTATCCCTATCTTTCTCCCTGTCCCTCTCTCTCTCTCTCCCTGTCCCTCTCTCTCTCTCTGTCCCTCTCCCCCCCTCTCTCTCTCTCCCTGTCCCTCACACTCTCCCTGTCCCTCTATCTGTCTCTCCCTGTCCCTCACTCTCTCCCTGTCCCTCTCTCTCTCCCTGTCCCTCTCTCTCTCTCTCCATATCCCTCTCTCTCTCTCTCTCCCTGTCCCTCACTCTCTCCCTGTCCCTCTCTCTCTGTCCCTCACTCTTTCCCTGTCCCTCACTCTCTCTCTCTCCCTGTCCCTCTCTCTCTCTCCGTATCCCCCCCCCCCGCCGTGTCCCTCTCTCCCCGTCCCTCTCTCTCTGTCCCTCCCTCTCTCTGTCCCTCACTCTCTCCCTGTCCCTCTCTCTCTCTTTCCCTCTCTCTCTCTGTCCCTCTCCCGCTCTGCCTGTCCCTCACTCTCTCCCTGTCCCGCTCTCTCACTGTCCCTCACTCTCGCCCTGTCCCTCTCTCTCTCTGTCCGTCTCCCTCTCTCCCTGTCCCTCTCTCTCTCCCTGTCCCTCTCTCTCTCTGTCCCTATCCCGCTCTGCCTGTCCCTCACTCTCTCCCTGTCCCTCTCTCTCCCTGTCCCTCACTCTCTCCCTGTCCCTCTCTCTCTCTCTAATTATGCCTCACTCTCTCCATGTCCCACTCTCTCTCTCTCTCTCCCGTTCCCTCTCTCTCTATCCATATCCCTCACTCTCTCTGTCCCTCTCTCTCTCCCCTGCCTCTCTCTCTCTTTCTCTGTCCCTCTCTCCCTTGTCCACTCTCTCTCTCTCTCCGTCTGTCTCCCTGTCCCTCTCTCTCTCCCTGACCCTCTCTCTCTCTGTCCCTCTCCCTCTCTCCCTGTCCCTCTCTCTCTCCCTGTCCCTCTCTCTCTCTCTGTCCCTCTCCCGCTCTGCCTGTCCCTCACTGTCTCCCTGTCCCGCACTCTCACTGTCCCTCACTCTCGCCCTGTCCCTCTCTCTCCCTGTCCCTCACTCTCTCCCTGTCCCTCTCTCTCTCTCTCCCTATGCCTCACTCTCTCCCTGTCCCACTCTTTCTCTCTCTCCCGTTCCCTCTCTCTCTCTCCCTGTCCCTCACTCTTTCTGTCCCTCTCTCTCTCCCTGTCCCTCTCTCTCTCTTTCTCTGTCCCTCTCTCCCTGTCCCTCTCTCTCCCTGTCCCTCTCTCTCTCCCTATCCCTCTCTCTCTCCCTATCCCTATCTTTCTCCCTGTCCCTCTCTCTCTCTCTCCCTGTCCCTCACTCTCTCTCTGTCCCTCTCTCTCTCCCTGTCGCGCTCTCTCTCCCTGTCCCTCTTTCTCTCTCTGTGTCCCTCTCTCTCTCTCCGTGTACCTCCCTCTCTCTCTTCCTCTCCCTCACTCTCTTTGCCTGTCTCTCTCACTCTCTCTCCGTGTGTCTCTCTCTCTCTCTCTGTCCCTAGCTCTCTGTGTCGCTCTCTCTCTCTCTCCCTGTCCCTCTCACTCTCTCGGTCCCTCTCACTCTCTCTGTCACTCTCACTCTTTCCCTGTTCTCACTCTCTCTCTCTCACTGTCCCTCTGTCCCTGTCCCTCTCTCTCTCCCTGTTCCTATCTCTCTCCCTGTCCCTCACTCCATCCCTGTCCCTCTCTCTCCCTGTCCCTCTCTCTCTCTTCTTGTCCCTCTCTCTCTCCCCTGTCCCTCTCTCGCTCCCTGTACCTCTCTCCCTGTCCCTCACTCTCTCCCTGTCCCTCTCTCTCTCTTCCTGTCCCTCACTCTCTCTCTCTGTCACTCTCTCTGTGTCGCTCTCTCTCTCTCTCCCTATCCCTCTCACTCTCTCTGTCCCTCTCACTCTCTCTGTCCATCTCACTCTTTCCCTGTCCCTCACTCTCTCTCTCTCCCTGTCCCTCTCTCTCTCTCTGTCCCTCTCACTCTTTCCCTGACCCTCACTCTCTCTCTGTCCCTCTCACTCTTTCCCCGTCCCTCTCTCTCTACATGTCCCTCCCTCTCTCTCCATAGCCCCCTCTCTCTCTCTGTATTCCCCACCCGTGTCCCTCTCTATCTCTGTCCCCCTCTCTCTCTCTGTCCCTCTCTCTCTCTGTCCCTCTCTCTCTCTCCCTGTCCCTCTCTCTCTCCCTGTCCCTCACTCTCTCTCCCTGTCTCTGACTCTCTGTGTCCCTCTCTCTCCGAGTTTTCCTCGTCTCACTCTCTCCCTCGCTCTCTGTGTGTCCGTGTCCCTCTCTCTCTCTCCCTGTCCCTCTCTCTCTCTCTCTCCCTGTCCCCCTCTCTCTCCCTGTCCCTCTCACTCTCCCTGTCCCTCTCACTCCGTGTGTCCCTCGTCTCTCTCTCTCACCCTCTCTCCCACTGTGTGTACGTGTTGCTCTCTCTCTCTCTCTCTGTGTCCGTGACCCTCTGTCTCTCTCCGTGTCCCTGTGTCTCTCTCTCGGTCCCTCTCTCTCTCTCTGACCCTCACTTTCCCTGTCTCTCTCTCTCTCTGTCTCTCTCTCTCCCTGTCCCTCTCCCGCCATCTCTCTCTCTGTCTGTGTCCCCCTCTCTCTCTCCCTGTCCCACTCTCTCCCTGACTCTCTCTCTCTCCCTGTCTCTCTCTCTCTGTCTCTCTCTATCTCTGTCCCTATCCCCCCCTCTCTCTCTGTCTGTGTCCCCCTCTCTCTCTCCCTGTCCCCCTCTCTCTCCCCCTGTCTCTCTCTCTCTCTGTCCCTCTCTCTCTCCCTGTCCTTCTCTCTCTCTCTGTCCCACTGTCTCTCTCCCTGTCCCTCTCTCTCTCTGCCTGTCCCTCTCTCTCTCCCTGTCCCTCTCTCTCTCTTTCCCTGACCCTCTCTCTCTCCCTGTACCTCTCTCTCTCCCTGTCCCTCTATCTCTCGCTAATTATGCCTCACTCTCTCCATGTCCCACTCTCTCTCTCTCTCTCCCGTTCCCTCTCTCTCTATCCATATCCCTCACTCTCTCTGTCCCTCTCTCTCTCCCCTGCCTCTCTCTCTCTTTCTCTGTCCCTCTCTCCCTTGTCCACTCTCTTTCTCTCCGTCTGTCTCCCTGTCCCTCTCTCTCTCCCTGACCCTCTCTCTCTCTGTCCCTCTCCCTCTCTCCCTGTCCCTCTCTCTCTCCCTGTCCCTCTCTCTCTCTGTCCCTCTCCCCGCTCTGCCTGTCCCTCACTGTCTCCCTGTCCCGCACTCTCACTGTCCCTCACTCTCGCCCTGTCCCTCTCTCTCCCTGTCCCTCACTCTCTCCCTGTCCCTCTCTCTCTCTCTCCCTATGCCTCACTCTCTCCCTGTCCCACTCTCTCTCTCTCTCCCGTTCCCTCTCTCTCTCTCCCTGTCCCTCTCTCTCTCTTTCTCTGTCCCTCTCTCCCTGTCCCTCTCTCTCCCTGTCCCTCTCTCTCTCCCTATCCCTCTCTCTCTCCCTATCCCTATCTTTCTCCCTGTCCCTCTCTCTCTCTCTCCCTGTCCCTCACTCTCTCTCTGTCCCTCTCTCTCTCCCTGTCGCGCTCTCTCTCCCTGTCCCTCTTTCTCTCTCTGTGTCCCCTCTCTCTCTCTCCGTGTACCTCCCTCTCTCTCTTCCTCTCCCTCACTCTCTTTGCCTGTCTCTCTCACTCTCTCTCCGTGTGTCTCTCTCTCTCTCTCTGTCCCTAGCTCTCTGTGTCGCTCTCTCTCTCTCTCCCTGTCCCTCTCACTCTCTCGGTCCCTCTCACTCTCTCTGTCACTCTCACTCTTTCCCTGTTCTCACTCTCTCTCTCTCACTGTCCCTCTGTCCCTGTCCCTCTCTCTCTCCCTGTTCCTATCTCTCTCCCTGTCCCTCACTCCATCCCTGTCCCTCTCTCTCCCTGTCCCTCTCTCTCTCTCTCCCCCTGTCCCTCTCTCGCTCCCTGTACCTCTCTCCCTGTCCCTCACTCTCTCCCTGTCCCTCTCTCTCTCTTCCTGTCCCTCACTCTCTCTCTCTGTCACTCTCTCTGTGTCGCTCTCTCTCTCTCTCCCTATCCCTCTCACTCTCTCTGTCCCTCTCACTCTCTCTGTCCATCTCACTCTTTCCCTGTCCCTCACTCTCTCTCTCTCCCTGTCCCTCTCTCTCTCTCTGTCCCTCTCACTCTTTCCCTGACCCTCACTCTCTCTCTGTCCCTCTCACTCTTTCCCCGTCCCTCTCTCTCTACATGTCCCTCCCTCTCTCTCCATAGCCCCCTCTCTCTCTCTGTATTCCCCCACCCGTGTCCCTCTCTATCTCTGTCCCCCTCTCTCTCTCTGTCCCTCTCTCTCTCTGTCCCTCTCTCTCTCTCCCTGTCCCTCTCTCTCTCCCTGTCCCTCACTCTCTCTCCCTGTCTCTGACTCTCTGTGTCCCTCTCTCTCCGAGTTTTCCTCGTCTCACTCTCTCCCTCGCTCTCTGTGTGTCCGTGTCCCTCTCTCTCTCTCCCTGTCCCTCTCTCTCTCTCTCTCCCTGTCCCCCTCTCTCTCCCTGTCCCTCTCACTCTCCCTGTCCCTCTCACTCCGTGTGTCCCTCGTCTCTCTCTCTCACCCTCTCTCCCACTGTGTGTACGTGTTGCTCTCTCTCTCTCTCTCTGTGTCCGTGACCCTCTGTCTCTCTCCGTGTCCCTGTGTCTCTCTCTCGGTCCCTCTCTCTCTCTCTGACCCTCACTTTCCCTGTCTCTCTCTCTCTCTGTCTCTCTCTCTCCCTGTCCCTCTCCCGCCATCTCTCTCTCTGTCTGTGTCCCCCTCTCTCTCTCCCTGTCCCACTCTCTCCCTGACTCTCTCTCTCTCCCTGTCTCTCTCTCTCTGTCTCTCTCTATCTCTGTCCCTATCCCCCCCTCTCTCTCTGTCTGTGTCCCCCTCTCTCTCTCCCTGTCCCCCTCTCTCTCCCCCTGTCTCTCTCTCTCTCTGTCCCTCTCTCTCTCCCTGTCCTTCTCTCTCTCTCTGTCCCACTGTCTCTCTCCCTGTCCCTCTCTCTCTCTGCCTGTCCCTCTCTCTCTCCCTGTCCCTCTCTCTCTCTTTCCCTGACCCTCTCTCTCTCCCTGTACCTCTCTCTCTCCCTGTCCCTCTATCTCTCGCTGTCCCTCTCACTTCCTGTCCCTCTCTCTCTCTCTGTCCCTCTCCCCCCCTCTCTCTCTCTCCCTGTCCCTCACACTCTCCCTGTCCCTCTATCTGTCTCTCCCTGTCCCTCACTCTCTCCCTGTCCCTCTCTCTCTCCCTGTCCCTCTCTCTCTCTCTCCCTATCCCTCTCTCTCTCTCTCTCCCTGTCCCTCACTCTCTCCCTGTCCCTCTCTCTCTGTCCCTCACTCTTTCCCTGTCCCTCACTCTCTCTCTCTCCCTGTCCCTCTCTCTCTCCCCGTATCCCCCGCCACGCCGTGTCCCTCTCTCCCCGTCCCTCTCTCTCTGTCCCTCTCTCTCTCTGTCCCTCACTCTCTCCCTGTCCCTCTCTCTCTCTTTCCCTCTCTCTCTCTGTCCCTCTCCCGCTCTGCCTGTCCCTCACTCTCTCCCTGTCCCGCTCTCTCTCCCTGCCCATCTCTCACTCTCTCCCTGTCCCTCTCTCTCTCTCTGTCCCTCTCTCTCTCTGTCCCTCTCCCGCTCTGCCTGTCCCTCACTCTCTCCCTGTCCCGCTCTCTCACTGTCCCTCACTCTCGCCCTGTCCCTCTCTCTCTCTGTCCCTCTCCCTCTCTCCCTGTCCCTCTCTCTCTCCCTGTCCCTCTCTCTCTCTGTCCCTATCCCGCTCTGCCTGTCCCTCACTCTCTCCCTGTCCCTCTCTCTCCCTGTCCCTCACTCTCTCCCTGTCCCTCTCTCTCTCTCTAATTATGCCTCACTCTCTCCATGTCCCACTCTCTCTCTCTCTCTCCCGTTCCCTCTCTCTCTATCCATATCCCTCACTCTCTCTGTCCCTCTCTCTCTCCCTGTGCCTCTCTCTCTCTTTCTCTGTCCCTCTCTCCCTTGTCCACTCTCTCTCTCTCCGTCTGTCTCCCTGTCCCTCTCTCTCTCCCTGACCCTCTCTCTCTCTGTCTCTCCTCTCTCCCTGTCCCTCTCTCTCTCCCTGTCCCTCTCTCTCTCTGTCCCTCTCCCGCTCTGCCTGTCCCTCACTGTCTCCCTGTCCCGCACTCTCACTGTCCTCACTCTCGCCCTGTCCCTCTCTCTCCCTGTCCCTCACTCTCGTTCACCTGTCCCTCTCTCTCTCTCTCCCTATGCCTCACTCTCTCCCTGTCCCACTCTCTCATCTCTCCTCCCGTTCCCTCTCTCTCTCTCCCTGTCCCTCACTCTTTCTGTCCCTCTCTCTCCCTGTCCCTCTCTCTCTCTTTCTCTGTCCCTCTCGTCCCTGTCCCTCTCTCTCTCTCTCCGTCTGTCTCCCTGTCCCTCTCTCTCTCTCCCTGTAACTCTCTCTCCTCTCTCTCTCCCTGTCCCCCTCTCTCTCCCTGTCCCTCTCTCTCTCTGTCCCTCTCTCCTGTCCCTCTCTCTCTCTCTCTCTCACTGTCCCTCTCTCTCTCCCTGACCCTCTCTCTCTCCCCCTGTACCTCTCTCTCTCCGATCCCCCGCAGCCGTGTCCCTCTCTCCCCCGTCCCTCTCTCTCTCTCTGTCCCTCTCTCTCTGTCCCTCACTCTCTCCCTGTCCCTCTCTCTCTCTCTGTCCCTCCTCTCTCTCTCTGTCCCTCGCTCCCACTCTCTCTCTGTCCCTCACTCTCTCCCTGTTCCTCACTCTCTCCTGTCCCTCTCTCTCTCACCTGTCCCTGTCTCCCTGTCCCTCTCACTCTCTCCCTGTCCCTCTCTCTCTCTCTGTCCCTCTCCCTCTCTCCTGTCCCTCTCTCTCTCCCTGTCCTTTTCTCTCTCTGTCCCTCTCCCGCTCTGCCTGTCCTCACTCTCTCCCTGTCCCGCTCTCTCACTGTCCCTCACTCTCGCCCTGTCCCTCTCTCTCCCTGTCCCTCACTCTCTCCCTGTCCCTCTCTCTCTCTCTCCCTATGCCTCACTCTCTCCCTGTCCCACTCTCTCTCGCTCTCCCGTTCCCTCTCTCTCTCGTCCCTGTCCTCACATCTCTCTGTCCATCTCTCTCTCCCTGTCCCTCTCTCTCTCTCTTTCTCTGTTCCTCTCTCCCTGTCCCTCTCTCTCTCTCCGTCTGTCTCCTTGTCCCTCTATCTCTCTCCCTGTAACTCTCTCTATCACTCTCCCTGTCCCTCTCTCTCCTCCCTGTCCCTCTCTCGTCTGTCCCTCTCTCTCTCCGTATCCCCCCGCCGCCGTGTCCCTCTCTCCCCCGTCCCTCTCTCTCTCTGTCCCTCTCTCTCTGTCCCTCACTCTCTCCCTGTCCCTCTCTCTCTGTCCCTCTCTCTCTCTCTGTCCCTCGCTCTCTCCCTGTCCCTCTCCCTCTCTGTCCCTCTCTGTCTCTCTGTCCCTCTCTCTCGCACTGTCCCTCTCTCTCCCTCTGACCCTCTCTCTCACTCTCTCTCTGTCCCTCACTCTCTCCCTGTTCCTCACTCTCTCCCTGTCCCTCTCACTCTCTCCCTGTCCCTCTCTCTCTCTGTCCCTCTCCCTCTCTCCCTGTCCCTCTCTCTCTCCCTGTCCCCTCTCTCTTTCTGTCTCCTCTCCCGCTCTGCCTGTCCCCTCACTCTCTCCCTGTCCCGCTCTCTCACTGTCCCTCACTCTCTCCCTGTCCCTCTCTCTCTCTCTCCCTATGCCTCACTCTCTCCTTGTCCCACTCTCTTGCTCTCCCCGTTTCCTCTCTCTCTCTCCCTGTCCCTCACTCTCTCTGTCCATCTCTCTCTCCCTGTCCCTCTCTCTCTCTCTTTGTTCCTCTCTCCCTGTCCCTCTCTCTCTCTCTCCGTCTGTCTCCTTGTCCCTCTATCTCTCTCCCTGTAACTCTCGCTATCACTCTCCCCTGTCCCTCTCTCTCTCTCCCTGTCCCTCTCTCTCTCTGTCCCTCTCTCCCTGTCCACCTCTCTCTCTCTCACTGTCCCTCTCTCTCTCCCTCACCCTCTCTCTCTCTTCCTGTACCTCTCTCTCTCCCTGTCCCTCTCTCTCTCTCCCGGTCACTCTCTCTCACTGTCCCTCTCTCTGTCCCTCTCCCTCTCTCCCTGTCCCCCTCACACTCTCCCTGTCCTCTCTCTCTCTCCCTGTTCCTCTCTCTCTCTCCCTGTCCCCCCCTCTCTCTCTCTGTCCCTCACTCTCTCGCTGTCCCTCTCTCTCTCCCTGTCCCTCAATCTCTCTCCCTGTCCCTCTCTCTCCCTCTGTCCCTCTCCGCCTCTCTCTCTCTCACTGACCTTCGCTCTCTCCCTGTCCCATCCCTCTCTCCCTGTCCCTCTATCTCTCTCTCCTCCCTGTCCCTCTCTCTCTCCCTGTCCCTCTCTCCCTGTCCCTCTCTCTCCCTGTCGCCCTCTCTCTCCCTGTCTCTCTCTCTATCCCTGTCCCTCTCCCTCTCTCACTGTCCAACTCTCTCTCTCCCTGTCCCTCTCTCTCCCTGCTCTCTATCTCTCTCTGTCCCACTCTCTCTCTATCCTCACTCTCTCTCTGTCCCCCTCCCTCTCTCTGTCCCTTTCTCTGTCTGTCCCTCTCTCTTTCTCCCTGTCCCTCACTCTCTCACTGTCCCTCTCTCTCTCCCTGTCCCTCTCTCTCTCTCTGTCCCTCTCTCTCTCTCTCTCCGTGTCGCTCACTCTCTCCCTGTCCCTCTCTCTCTCCCTGTCCCTCTCTTTCTCTCTGTCCCTCAATCTCTCCCTGTCCCTCTCTCTCTCCGTGTCCCTCTCTCTCTCTCTCCCTGTCCCTCTCACTCTCTCTCCGTGTCCCTCTCTCTCTCTGTCCCTCTCTCTCACTCTGTGCCTCTCACTCTTTCCCTGACCCTTACTCTCTCTCTCCCTGTCGCTCTCTCTCTCCCTGTCTCTCTCTCTCCCTGTCCCGCTGTCTCTCTCCCTGTCTCTGTCTCTCTCCCTGTCCCGCTCTCTCCCTGTCCCTCTGTCTCTCTCCCTGTCCCTCTCTCTCTCCCTGTCCCTCTCTAACCCTGTCCCTCTCTCTCTCCCTGTCTCTCTCTCCCTGTCCCTCTCTCTACCTGTCCCTCTCTCTCTCTCTCCCTGTCCCTCTCTCTCCCTCTCTCCCTGTCCATCTCACTATCTCTCTGTGTCCCTCTCTCTCTCTGTCCCTCTCACTCTCTCTGTCCCTCTCCCTCTTTCCCTGTCCCTCACTCTCTTTCTCTCCCTGTCCCTCTAAATCTCCCTTTCCCTCTCTCCCTGTCCCTCTCTCTCTCCCTGTCCCTCTCTCTCTCCCCCTGTCCCTCTCTCTCTCACTGTCCCTCACTCTCTCTCTCTGTACCTCTCCCCACCTCTCTCTGTCTTTATCCCTCTCTCTCTCTCTCTGTCCCTCTCTCTCTCCCTGTCCCTCTCTCTCTCCGTGTCCCTCACTCTCTCTCTGTCCCTCTCTCTCTCCCTGTCCCTCTCTCTCCCTGTCCCTCTCTCTCTCCCTGTCCTTCTCTCTCTCTGTTCCTCTCTCTCTCTCTCTCCCCGTGTCCCTCACTCTCTCTCCTTTCCTCTCTCTCTCCCTGTCCCTCTCTCTCTCCGTGTCCCTCCCTCTCTCTCTCCCTGTCCCTCTCACTCTCTCTCCGTGTCCCATTCGCTCTCTGTCCCTCTCACTCTCCCTGTCCCTCTCACTCTTTCCCTGTCCCTCACTCTCTTTCTCCCTGTCCCTCTCTCTCTCCCTGTCTCTCTCTCTCACTGTCCCTCTCTCTCTGCCTGTCCCTGTCTCTCTCTCTGTCCCTCTCTCTCTCTCTGTCCATCACACTCTCCCTGTCGCTCACTCTCTCCCTGTCCCTCTCTCTCTCTCCGTGTCCCTCTCTCTCTGTCTGTCCCTCTCACTCTCTCTATCCCCCTCTCTCTCTCTCTCTGTCCCTCTCTCTCTCTCTCCTTGTCCCTCACTCTCTCTCTGTCTCTCTCACTCTCCCTGTCCCTCTCTCTCTCTCTGTCCCTCACTCTCTGCCTGTCCCTCACTCTCTCCCTGTCCCTCTCTCTCCGTGTCCCCCTCTCTCTCTCCCTGTCCCTCACACTCTCTCTCCGTGTCCCTCTCACTCTCTCCCTGTCCCTCTCTCTCTCCCTGTCCCTCTGTCTCTCTCCCTGTCCCTCTCTCTCTCTTCCGGTCCCTCTCTCTCCCTGTCCCTCTGTCTCTCTCCCTGTCCGTCTCTCTCTCCCCGTCTCTCTCTCTCCCTGTCCCTCTGTCTCTCTCCCTATCCCTCTCTCTCCCTGTCCCCCTCTCTCTCCTGTCCCTCTCTCTCCCTCTCTCCCTGTCCCTCTCACTCTCTCTCCGTGTCCCTCTCTCTCTGTCCCTCTCACTCTCTCTGTCCCTCTCACTCTTTCCTTGTCCCTCATTCTCTCTCTCCCTGTCCCTCTCTCTCTCTCTGTCCCTCTCTCTCTCTCTCTCCGTGTCGCTCACTCTCTCCCTGTCCCTCTCTCTCTCCCTGTCCCTCTCTTTCTCTCTGTCCCTCACTCTCTCCCTGTCCCTCTCTCTCTCCGTGTCCCTCTCTCTCTCTCTCCCTGTCCCTCTCACTCTCTCTCCGTGTCCCTCTCTCTCTCTGTCCCTCTCACTCACTCTGTGCCTCTCACTCTTTCCCTGACCCTTACTCTCTCTCTCCCTGTCCCTCTCTCTCTCCCTGTCTCTCTCTCTCCCTGTCCCGCTGTCTCTCTCCCTGTCTCTGTCTCTCTCCCTGTCCCGCTCTCTCCCTGTCCCTCTGTCTCTCTCCCTGTCCCTCTCTCTCTCCCTGTCCCTCTCTAACCCTGTCCCTCTCTCTCTCCCTGTCTCTCTCTCCCTGTCCCTCTGTCTCTCTCCCTGTCCCTCTCTCTACCTGTCCCTCTCTCTCTCTCTCCCTGTCCCTCTCTCTCCCTCTCTCCCTGTCCCTCTCACTATCTCTCTGTGTCCCTCTCTCTCTCTGTCCCTCTCACTCTCTCTGTCCATCTCCCTCTTTCCCTGTCCCTCACTCTCTTTCTCTCCCTGTCCCTCTCTCTCTCCCTTTCCCTCTCTCCCTGTCCCTCTCTCTCTCCCTGTCCCTCTCTCCCTGTCCCTCTCTCTCTCCCTGTCCCTCTCTCTCTCCCCCTGTCCCTCTCTCTCTCACTGTCCCTCACTCTCTCTCTCTGTACCTCTCCCCACCTCTCTCTGTCTTTATCCCCTCTCTCTCTCTGTCCCTCTCTCTCTCCCTGTCCCTCTCTCTCTCCGTGTCCCTCACTCTCTCTCTGTCCCTCTCTCTCTCCCTGTCCCTCTCTCTCCCTGTCCCTCTCTCTCTCCCTGTCCTTCTCTCTCTCTGTTCCTCTCTCTCTCTCTCTCCCCGTGTCCCTCACTCTCTCTCCTTTCCTCTCTCTCTCCCTGTCCCTCCCTCTCTCTCTCTGTCCCTCAATCTCTCCCTCTCCCTCACTCTCTCCCTGTCCCTCTCTATCTCCGTGTCCCTCCCTCTCTCTCTCCCTGTCCCTCTCACTCTCTCTCCGTGTCCCACTCGCTCTCTGTCCCTCTCACTCTCCCTGTCCCTCTCACTCTTTCCCTGTCCCTCACTCTCTTTCTCCCTGTCCCTCTCTCTCTCCCTGTCTCTCTCTCTCACTGTCCCTCTCTCTCTGCCTGTCCCTGTCTCTCTCTCTGTCCCTCTCTCTCTCTCTGTCCATCACACTCTCCCTGTCCCTCACTCTCTCCCTGTCCCTCTCTCTCTCTCCGTGTCCCTCTCTCTCTCTCTGTCCCTCTCACTCTCTCTATCCCTCTCTCTCTCTCTCTCTGTCCCTCTCTCTCTCTCTCTCCTTGTCCCTCACTCTCTCTCTGTCTCTCTCACTCTCCCTGTCCCTCTCTCTCTCTCTGTCCCTCACTCTCTGCCTGTCCCTCACTCTCTCCCTGTCCCTCACACTCTCTCTCCGTGTCCCTCTCTCTCTCTCCCTGTCCCTCTCTCTCTCCCTGTCCCTCTGTCTCTCTCCCTGTCCCGCTCTCTCTCTTCCGGTCCCTCTCTCTCCCTGTCCCTCTGTCTCTCTCCCTGTCCGTCTCTCTCTCCCTGTCTCTCTCTCTCCCTGTCCCTCTGTCTCTCTCCCTATCCCTCTCTCTCCCTGTCCCCCTCTCTCTCCTGTCCCTCTCTCTCCCTCTCTCCCTGTCCCTCTCACTCTCTCTCCGTGTCCCTCTCTCTCTGTCCCTCTCACTCTCTCTGTCCCTCTCACTCTTTCCTTGTCCCTCACTCTCTCTCTCCCCGTCCCTCTCTCTCTCCCTGTCCCTCTCTCCCTGTCCCTCTCTCTCCCTGTCCCTCTCTCTCTCGCTGTCCCTCACTCTCTCTCTGTCCCTCTCTCTCTCCGTGCCCCTCACTCTCTCTCACTGTCCCTCTCTCTCTCCCTGTCCCGATCTCTCCCTGTCCCTCTCTCTCCCTGTCCCTCACTCTCTCCCTGTCCCTCTCTCTCTCTCTCCCTATGCCTCACTCTCTCCCTGTCCCACTCTCTCTCTCTCCCGTTCCCTCTCTCTCTCCCCCGTCCCTCTCTCTCTCTGTCCCTCTCTCTCTGTCCCTCTCTCTCTCTGTCCCTCTCTCTCGCACTGTCCCTCTCTCTCCCTCTGACCCTCTCTCTCACTCTCTCTCTGTCCCTCACTCTCTCCCTGTTCCTCACTCTCTCTCTGTCCCCCTCTCTCTCTCTCTCTCCGTGTCGCTCACTCTCCCTGGCTCTCTATCTCTCCCTGTCCCACTCTCTCTATCCCTCACTCATTCTCTGTCCCCCTCCCTCTCTCTGTCCCTTTCTCTGTCTGTCCCTCTCTCTTTCTCCCTGTCCCTCACTCTCTCACTGTCCCTCTCTCTCTCCCTGTCCCTCTCTCTCTCTCTCTGTCCCCTCTCTCTCTCTCTCCGTGTCGCTCACTCTCTCCCTGTCCCTCTCTCTCTCCTTGTCCCTATCTTTCTCTCTGTCCCTCACTCTCTCCCTGTCCCTCTCTCTCTCCGTGTCCCTCTCTCTCTCTCTCCCTGTCCCTCTCACTCTCTCTCCGTGTCACTCTCTCTCTCTGTCCCTCTCACTCACTCTGTGCCTCTCACTCTTTCCCTGTCCCTTACTCTCTCTCTCCCTGTCCCTCTCTCTCTCCCTGTCTCTCTCTCTCCCTGTCCCGCTGTCTCTCTCCCTGTCTCTCTGTCTCTCTCCCTGTCCCGCTCTCTCCCTGTCCCTCTGTCTCTCTCCCTGTCCCTCTCTCTCTCCCTGTCCCTCTCTAACCCTGTCCCTCTCTCTCTCCCTGTCTCTCTCTCCCTGTCCCTCTCTCTCTCTCTCCGTCTGTCTCCCTGTCCCTCTCTCTCTCTCTCCCTGTAACTCTCTCTCTCTCTCTCTCTCCCTGTCCCCCTCTCTCTCCCTGTCCCTCTCTCTCTCTGTCCCTCTCTCCCTGTCCCTCTCTCTCTCTCTCTCTCACTGTCCCTCTCTCTCTCCCTGACCCTCTCTCTCTCCCCCTGTACCTCTCTCTCTCCGTATCCCCCCGCAGCCGTGTCCCTCTCTCCCCCGTCCCTCTCTCTCTCTGTCCCTCTCTCTCTGTCCCTCACTCTCTCCCTGTCCCTCTCTCTCTCTCTGTCCCTCTCTCTCTCTCTGTCCCTCGCTCCCACTCTCTCTCTGTCCCTCACTCTCTCCCTGTTCCTCACTCTCTCCCTGTCCCTCTCTCTCTCACCTGTCCCTGTCTCCCTGTCCCTCTCACTCTCTCCCTGTCCCTCTCTCTCTCTCTGTCCCTCTCCCTCTCTCCCTGTCCCTCTCTCTCTCCCTGTCCTTTTCTCTCTCTGTCCCTCTCCCGCTCTGCCTGTCCCTCACTCTCTCCCTGTCCCGCTCTCTCACTGTCCCTCACTCTCGCCCTGTCCCTCTCTCTCCCTGTCCCTCACTCTCTCCCTGTCCCTCTCTCTCTCTCTCCCTATGCCTCACTCTCTCCCTGTCCCACTCTCTCTCGCTCTCCCGTTCCCTCTCTCTCTCTCCCTGTCCCTCACTCTCTCTGTCCATCTCTCTCTCCCTGTCCCTCTCTCTCTCTCTTTCTCTGTTCCTCTCTCCCTGTCCCTCTCTCTCTCTCCGTCTGTCTCCTTGTCCCTCTATCTCTCTCCCTGTAACTCTCTCTATCACTCTCCCTGTCCCTCTCTCTCTCCCTGTCCCTCTCTCTCTCTGTCCCTCTCTCTCTCCGTATCCCCCCGCCGCCGTGTCCCTCTCTCCCCCGTCCCTCTCTCTCTCTGTCCCTCTCTCTCTGTCCCTCACTCTCTCCCTGTCCCTCTCTCTCTGTCCCTCTCTCTCTCTCTGTCCCTCGCTCTCTCCCTGTCCCTCTCCCTCTCTGTCCCTCTCTGTCTCTCTGTCCCTCTCTCTCGCACTGTCCCTCTCTCTCCCTCTGACCCTCTCTCTCACTCTCTCTCTGTACCTCACTCTCTCCCTGTTCCTCACTCTCTCCCTGTCCCTCTCACTCTCTCCCTGTCCCTCTCTCTCTCTGTCCCTCTCCCTCTCTCCCTGTCCCTCTCTCTCTCCCTGTCCCTCTCTCTTTCTGTCCCTCTCCCGCTCTGCCTGTCCCTCACTCTCTCCCTGTCCCGCTCTCTCACTGTCCCTCACTCTCTCCCTGTCCCTCTCTCTCTCTCTCCCTATGCCTCACTCTCTCCTTGTCCCACTCTCTTGCTCTCCCGTTTCCTCTCTCTCTCTCCCTGTCCCTCACTCTCTCTGTCCATCTCTCTCTCCCTGTCCCTCTCTCTCTCTCTTTGTTCCTCTCTCCCTGTCCCTCTCTCTCTCTCTCCGTCTGTCTCCTTGTCCCTCTATCTCTCTCCCTGTAACTCTCGCTATCACTCTCCCTGTCCCTCTCTCTCTCTCCCTGTCCCTCTCTCTCTCTGTCCCTCTCTCCCTGTCCACCTCTCTCTCTCTCACTGTCCCTCTCTCTCTCCCTCACCCTCTCTCTCTCTTCCTGTACCTCTCTCTCTCCCTGTCCCTCTCTCTCTCTCCCGGTCACTCTCTCTCACTGTCCCTCTCTCTGTCCCTCTCCCTCTCTCCCTGTCCCTCACACTCTCCCTGTCCTCTCTCTCTCTCCCTGTTCCTCTCTCTCTCTCCCTGTCCCCCCCTCTCTCTCTCTGTCCCTCACTCTCTCGCTGTCCCTCTCTCTCTCCCTGTCCCTCAATCTCTCTCCCTGTCCCTCTCTCTCCCTCTGTCCCTCTCCGCCTCTCTCTCTCTCACTGACCTTCGCTCTCTCCCTGTCCCATCCCTCTCTCCCTGTCCCTCTATCTCTCTCTCTCCCTGTCCCTCTCTCTCTCCCTGTCCCTCTCTCCCTGTCCCTCTCTCTCCCTGTCGCCCTCTCTCTCCCTGTCTCTCTCTCTATCCCTGTCCCTCTCCCTCTCTCACTGTCCAACTCTCTCTCTCCCTGTCCCTCTCTCTCCCTGGCTCTCTATCTCTCTCTGTCCCACTCTCTCTCTATCCCTCACTCTCTCTCTGTCCCCCTCCCTCTCTCTGTCCCTTTCTCTGTCTGTCCCTCTCTCTTTCTCCCTGTCCCTCACTCTCTCACTGTCCCTCTCTCTCTCCCTGTCCCTCTCTCTCTCTCTGTCCCTCTCTCTCTCTCTCTCCGTGTCGCTCACTCTCTCCCTGTCCCTCTCTCTCTCCCTGTCCCTCTCTTTCTCTCTGTCCCTCAATCTCTCCCTGTCCCTCTCTCTCTCCGTGTCCCTCTCTCTCTCTCTCCCTGTCCCTCTCACTCTCTCTCCGTGTCCCTCTCTCTCTCTGTCCCTCTCTCTCACTCTGTGCCTCTCACTCTTTCCCTGACCCTTACTCTCTCTCTCCCTGTCGCTCTCTCTCTCCCTGTCTCTCTCTCTCCCTGTCCCGCTGTCTCTCTCCCTGTCTCTGTCTCTCTCCCTGTCCCGCTCTCTCCCTGTCCCTCTGTCTCTCTCCCTGTCCCTCTCTCTCTCCCTGTCCCTCTCTAACCCTGTCCCTCTCTCTCTCCCTGTCTCTCTCTCCCTGTCCCTCTCTCTACCTGTCCCTCTCTCTCTCTCTCCCTGTCCCTCTCTCTCCCTCTCTCCCTGTCCATCTCACTATCTCTCTGTGTCCCTCTCTCTCTCTGTCCCTCTCACTCTCTCTGTCCCTCTCCCTCTTTCCCTGTCCCTCACTCTCTTTCTCTCCCTGTCCCTCTAAATCTCCCTTTCCCTCTCTCCCTGTCCCTCTCTCTCTCCCTGTCCCTCTCTCTCTCCCCCTGTCCCTCTCTCTCTCACTGTCCCTCACTCTCTCTCTCTGTACCTCTCCCCACCTCTCTCTGTCTTTATCCCTCTCTCTCTCTCTCTGTCCCTCTCTCTCTCCCTGTCCCTCTCTCTCTCCGTGTCCCTCACTCTCTCTCTGTCCCTCTCTCTCTCCCTGTCCCTCTCTCTCCCTGTCCCTCTCTCTCTCCCTGTCCTTCTCTCTCTCTGTTCCTCTCTCTCTCTCTCTCCCCGTGTCCCTCACTCTCTCTCCTTTCCTCTCTCTCTCCCTGTCCCTCCCTCTCTCTCTCTGTCCCTCAATCTCTCCCTCTCCCTCACTCTCTCCCTGTCCCTCTCTCTCTCCGTGTCCCTCCCTCTCTCTCTCCCTGTCCCTCTCACTCTCTCTCCGTGTCCCATTCGCTCTCTGTCCCTCTCACTCTCCCTGTCCCTCTCACTCTTTCCCTGTCCCTCACTCTCTTTCTCCCTGTCCCTCTCTCTCTCCCTGTCTCTCTCTCTCACTGTCCCTCTCTCTCTGCCTGTCCCTGTCTCTCTCTCTGTCCCTCTCTCTCTCTCTGTCCATCACACTCTCCCTGTCGCTCACTCTCTCCCTGTCCCTCTCTCTCTCTCCGTGTCCCTCTCTCTCTGTCTGTCCCTCTCACTCTCTCTATCCCCCTCTCTCTCTCTCTCTGTCCCTCTCTCTCTCTCTCCTTGTCCCTCACTCTCTCTCTGTCTCTCTCACTCTCCCTGTCCCTCTCTCTCTCTCTGTCCCTCACTCTCTGCCTGTCCCTCACTCTCTCCCTGTCCCTCTCTCTCCGTGTCCCTCTCACTCTCTCCCTGTCCCTCTCTCTCTCCCTGTCCCTCTGTCTCTCTCCCTGTCCCTCTCTCTCTCTTCCGGTCCCTCTCTCTCCCTGTCCCTCTGTCTCTCTCCCTGTCCGTCTCTCTCTCCCTGTCTCTCTCTCTCCCTGTCCCTCTGTCTCTCTCCCTATCCCTCTCTCTCCCTGTCCCCCTCTCTCTCCGTGTCCCTCTCTCTCTGTCCCTCTCACTCTCTCTGTCCCTCTCACTCTTTCCTTGTCCCTCATTCTCTCTCTCCCTGTCCCTCTCTCTCTCTCTGTCCCTCTCTCTCTCTCTCTCCGTGTCGCTCACTCTCTCCCTGTCCCTCTCTCTCTCCCTGTCCCTCTCTTTCTCTCTGTCCCTCACTCTCTCCCTGTCCCTCTCTCTCTCCGTGTCCCTCTCTCTCTCTCTCCCTGTCCCTCTCACTCTCTCTCCGTGTCCCTCTCTCTCTCTGTCCCTCTCACTCACTCTGTGCCTCTCACTCTTTCCCTGACCCTTACTCTCTCTCTCCCTGTCCCTCTCTCTCTCCCTGTCTCTCTCTCTCCCTGTCCCGCTGTCTCTCTCCCTGTCTCTGTCTCTCTCCCTGTCCCGCTCTCTCCCTGTCCCTCTGTCTCTCTCCCTGTCCCTCTCTCTCTCCCTGTCCCTCTCTAACCCTGTCCCTCTCTCTCTCCCTGTCTCTCTCTCCCTGTCCCTCTGTCTCTCTCCCTGTCCCTCTCTCTACCTGTCCCTCTCTCTCTCTCTCCCTGTCCCTCTCTCTCCCTCTCTCCCTGTCCCTCTCACTATCTCTCTGTGTCCCTCTCTCTCTCTGTCCCTCTCACTCTCTCTGTCCATCTCCCTCTTTCCCTGTCCCTCACTCTCTTTCTCTCCCTGTCCCTCTCTCTCTCCCTTTCCCTCTCTCCCTGTCCCTCTCTCTCTCCCTGTCCCTCTCTCCCTGTCCCTCTCTCTCTCCCTGTCCCTCTCTCTCTCCCCCTGTCCCTCTCTCTCTCACTGTCCCTCACTCTCTCTCTCTGTACCTCTCCCCACCTCTCTCTGTCTTTATCCCCTCTCTCTCTCTGTCCCTCTCTCTCTCCCTGTCCCTCTCTCTCTCCGTGTCCCTCACTCTCTCTCTGTCCCTCTCTCTCTCCCTGTCCCTCTCTCTCCCTGTCCCTCTCTCTCTCCCTGTCCTTCTCTCTCTCTGTTCCTCTCTCTCTCTCTCTCCCCGTGTCCCTCACTCTCTCTCCTTTCCTCTCTCTCTCCCTGTCCCTCCCTCTCTCTCTCTGTCCCTCAATCTCTCCCTCTCCCTCACTCTCTCCCTGTCCCTCTCTATCTCCGTGTCCCTCCCTCTCTCTCTCCCTGTCCCTCTCACTCTCTCTCCGTGTCCCACTCGCTCTCTGTCCCTCTCACTCTCCCTGTCCCTCTCACTCTTTCCCTGTCCCTCACTCTCTTTCTCCCTGTCCCTCTCTCTCTCCCTGTCTCTCTCTCTCACTGTCCCTCTCTCTCTGCCTGTCCCTGTCTCTCTCTCTGTCCCTCTCTCTCTCTCTGTCCATCACACTCTCCCTGTCCCTCACTCTCTCCCTGTCCCTCTCTCTCTCTCCGTGTCCCTCTCTCTCTCTCTGTCCCTCTCACTCTCTCTATCCCTCTCTCTCTCTCTCTCTGTCCCTCTCTCTCTCTCTCTCCTTGTCCCTCACTCTCTCTCTGTCTCTCTCACTCTCCCTGTCCCTCTCTCTCTCTCTGTCCCTCACTCTCTGCCTGTCCCTCACTCTCTCCCTGTCCCTCTCACTCTCTCCCTGTCCCTCTCTCTCTCTCTGTCCCTCTCCCTCTCTCCCTGTCCCTCTCTCTCTCCCTGTCCTTTTCTCTCTCTGTCCCTCTCCCGCTCTGCCTGTCCCTCACTCTCTCCCTGTCCCGCTCTCTCACTGTCCCTCACTCTCGCCCTGTCCCTCTCTCTCCCTGTCCCTCACTCTCTCCCTGTCCCTCTCTCTCTCTCTCCCTATGCCTCACTCTCTCCCTGTCCCACTCTCTCTCGCTCTCCCGTTCCCTCTCTCTCTCTCCCTGTCCCTCACTCTCTCTGTCCATCTCTCTCTCCCTGTCCCTCTCTCTCTCTCTTTCTCTGTTCCTCTCTCCCTGTCCCTCTCTCTCTCTCCGTCTGTCTCCTTGTCCCTCTATCTCTCTCCCTGTAACTCTCTCTATCACTCTCCCTGTCCCTCTCTCTCTCCCTGTCCCTCTCTCTCTCTGTCCCTCTCTCTCTCCGTATCCCCCCGCCGCCGTGTCCCTCTCTCCCCCGTCCCTCTCTCTCTCTGTCCCTCTCTCTCTGTCCCTCACTCTCTCCCTGTCCCTCTCTCTCTGTCCCTCTCTCTCTCTCTGTCCCTCGCTCTCTCCCTGTCCCTCTCCCTCTCTGTCCCTCTCTGTCTCTCTGTCCCTCTCTCTCGCACTGTCCCTCTCTCTCCCTCTGACCCTCTCTCTCACTCTCTCTCTGTCCCTCACTCTCTCCCTGTTCCTCACTCTCTCCCTGTCCCTCTCACTCTCTCCCTGTCCCTCTCTCTCTCTGTCCCTCTCCCTCTCTCCCTGTCCCTCTCTCTCTCCCTGTCCCTCTCTCTTTCTGTCCCTCTCCCGCTCTGCCTGTCCCTCACTCTCTCCCTGTCCCGCTCTCTCACTGTCCCTCACTCTCTCCCTGTCCCTCTCTCTCTCTCTCCCTATGCCTCACTCTCTCCTTGTCCCACTCTCTTGCTCTCCCGTTTCCTCTCTCTCTCTCCCTGTCCCTCACTCTCTCTGTCCATCTCTCTCTCCCTGTCCCTCTCTCTCTCTCTTTGTTCCTCTCTCCCTGTCCCTCTCTCTCTCTCTCCGTCTGTCTCCTTGTCCCTCTATCTCTCTCCCTGTAACTCTCGCTATCACTCTCCCTGTCCCTCTCTCTCTCTCCCTGTCCCTCTCTCTCTCTGTCCCTCTCTCCCTGTCCACCTCTCTCTCTCTCACTGTCCCTCTCTCTCTCCCTCACCCTCTCTCTCTCTTCCTGTACCTCTCTCTCTCCCTGTCCCTCTCTCTCTCTCCCGGTCACTCTCTCTCACTGTCCCTCTCTCTGTCCCTCTCCCTCTCTCCCTGTCCCTCACACTCTCCCTGTCCTCTCTCTCTCTCCCTGTTCCTCTCTCTCTCTCCCTGTCCCCCCCTCTCTCTCTCTGTCCCTCACTCTCTCGCTGTCCCTCTCTCTCTCCCTGTCCCTCAATCTCTCTCCCTGTCCCTCTCTCTCCCTCTGTCCCTCTCCGCCTCTCTCTCTCTCACTGACCTTCGCTCTCTCCCTGTCCCATCCCTCTCTCCCTGTCCCTCTATCTCTCTCTCTCCCTGTCCCTCTCTCTCTCCCTGTCCCTCTCTCCCTGTCCCTCTCTCTCCCTGTCGCCCTCTCTCTCCCTGTCTCTCTCTCTATCCCTGTCCCTCTCCCTCTCTCACTGTCCAACTCTCTCTCTCCCTGTCCCTCTCTCTCCCTGGCTCTCTATCTCTCTCTGTCCCACTCTCTCTCTATCCCTCACTCTCTCTCTGTCCCCCTCCCTCTCTCTGTCCCTTTCTCTGTCTGTCCCTCTCTCTTTCTCCCTGTCCCTCACTCTCTCACTGTCCCTCTCTCTCTCCCTGTCCCTCTCTCTCTCTCTGTCCCTCTCTCTCTCTCTCTCCGTGTCGCTCACTCTCTCCCTGTCCCTCTCTCTCTCCCTGTCCCTCTCTTTCTCTCTGTCCCTCAATCTCTCCCTGTCCCTCTCTCTCTCCGTGTCCCTCTCTCTCTCTCTCCCTGTCCCTCTCACTCTCTCTCCGTGTCCCTCTCTCTCTCTGTCCCTCTCTCTCACTCTGTGCCTCTCACTCTTTCCCTGACCCTTACTCTCTCTCTCCCTGTCGCTCTCTCTCTCCCTGTCTCTCTCTCTCCCTGTCCCGCTGTCTCTCTCCCTGTCTCTGTCTCTCTCCCTGTCCCGCTCTCTCCCTGTCCCTCTGTCTCTCTCCCTGTCCCTCTCTCTCTCCCTGTCCCTCTCTAACCCTGTCCCTCTCTCTCTCCCTGTCTCTCTCTCCCTGTCCCTCTCTCTACCTGTCCCTCTCTCTCTCTCTCCCTGTCCCTCTCTCTCCCTCTCTCCCTGTCCATCTCACTATCTCTCTGTGTCCCTCTCTCTCTCTGTCCCTCTCACTCTCTCTGTCCCTCTCCCTCTTTCCCTGTCCCTCACTCTCTTTCTCTCCCTGTCCCTCTAAATCTCCCTTTCCCTCTCTCCCTGTCCCTCTCTCTCTCCCTGTCCCTCTCTCTCTCCCCCTGTCCCTCTCTCTCTCACTGTCCCTCACTCTCTCTCTCTGTACCTCTCCCCACCTCTCTCTGTCTTTATCCCTCTCTCTCTCTCTCTGTCCCTCTCTCTCTCCCTGTCCCTCTCTCTCTCCGTGTCCCTCACTCTCTCTCTGTCCCTCTCTCTCTCCCTGTCCCTCTCTCTCCCTGTCCCTCTCTCTCTCCCTGTCCTTCTCTCTCTCTGTTCCTCTCTCTCTCTCTCTCCCCGTGTCCCTCACTCTCTCTCCTTTCCTCTCTCTCTCCCTGTCCCTCCCTCTCTCTCTCTGTCCCTCAATCTCTCCCTCTCCCTCACTCTCTCCCTGTCCCTCTCTCTCTCCGTGTCCCTCCCTCTCTCTCTCCCTGTCCCTCTCACTCTCTCTCCGTGTCCCATTCGCTCTCTGTCCCTCTCACTCTCCCTGTCCCTCTCACTCTTTCCCTGTCCCTCACTCTCTTTCTCCCTGTCCCTCTCTCTCTCCCTGTCTCTCTCTCTCACTGTCCCTCTCTCTCTGCCTGTCCCTGTCTCTCTCTCTGTCCCTCTCTCTCTCTCTGTCCATCACACTCTCCCTGTCGCTCACTCTCTCCCTGTCCCTCTCTCTCTCTCCGTGTCCCTCTCTCTCTGTCTGTCCCTCTCACTCTCTCTATCCCCCTCTCTCTCTCTCTCTGTCCCTCTCTCTCTCTCTCCTTGTCCCTCACTCTCTCTCTGTCTCTCTCACTCTCCCTGTCCCTCTCTCTCTCTCTGTCCCTCACTCTCTGCCTGTCCCTCACTCTCTCCCTGTCCCTCTCTCTCCGTGTCCCTCTCACTCTCTCCCTGTCCCTCTCTCTCTCCCTGTCCCTCTGTCTCTCTCCCTGTCCCTCTCTCTCTCTTCCGGTCCCTCTCTCTCCCTGTCCCTCTGTCTCTCTCCCTGTCCGTCTCTCTCTCCCTGTCTCTCTCTCTCCCTGTCCCTCTGTCTCTCTCCCTATCCCTCTCTCTCCCTGTCCCCCTCTCTCTCCGTGTCCCTCTCTCTCTGTCCCTCTCACTCTCTCTGTCCCTCTCACTCTTTCCTTGTCCCTCATTCTCTCTCTCCCTGTCCCTCTCTCTCTCTCTGTCCCTCTCTCTCTCTCTCTCCGTGTCGCTCACTCTCTCCCTGTCCCTCTCTCTCTCCCTGTCCCTCTCTTTCTCTCTGTCCCTCACTCTCTCCCTGTCCCTCTCTCTCTCCGTGTCCCTCTCTCTCTCTCTCCCTGTCCCTCTCACTCTCTCTCCGTGTCCCTCTCTCTCTCTGTCCCTCTCACTCACTCTGTGCCTCTCACTCTTTCCCTGACCCTTACTCTCTCTCTCCCTGTCCCTCTCTCTCTCCCTGTCTCTCTCTCTCCCTGTCCCGCTGTCTCTCTCCCTGTCTCTGTCTCTCTCCCTGTCCCGCTCTCTCCCTGTCCCTCTGTCTCTCTCCCTGTCCCTCTCTCTCTCCCTGTCCCTCTCTAACCCTGTCCCTCTCTCTCTCCCTGTCTCTCTCTCCCTGTCCCTCTGTCTCTCTCCCTGTCCCTCTCTCTACCTGTCCCTCTCTCTCTCTCTCCCTGTCCCTCTCTCTCCCTCTCTCCCTGTCCCTCTCACTATCTCTCTGTGTCCCTCTCTCTCTCTGTCCCTCTCACTCTCTCTGTCCATCTCCCTCTTTCCCTGTCCCTCACTCTCTTTCTCTCCCTGTCCCTCTCTCTCTCCCTTTCCCTCTCTCCCTGTCCCTCTCTCTCTCCCTGTCCCTCTCTCCCTGTCCCTCTCTCTCTCCCTGTCCCTCTCTCTCTCCCCCTGTCCCTCTCTCTCTCACTGTCCCTCACTCTCTCTCTCTGTACCTCTCCCCACCTCTCTCTGTCTTTATCCCCTCTCTCTCTCTGTCCCTCTCTCTCTCCCTGTCCCTCTCTCTCTCCGTGTCCCTCACTCTCTCTCTGTCCCTCTCTCTCTCCCTGTCCCTCTCTCTCCCTGTCCCTCTCTCTCTCCCTGTCCTTCTCTCTCTCTGTTCCTCTCTCTCTCTCTCTCCCCGTGTCCCTCACTCTCTCTCCTTTCCTCTCTCTCTCCCTGTCCCTCCCTCTCTCTCTCTGTCCCTCAATCTCTCCCTCTCCCTCACTCTCTCCCTGTCCCTCTCTATCTCCGTGTCCCTCCCTCTCTCTCTCCCTGTCCCTCTCACTCTCTCTCCGTGTCCCACTCGCTCTCTGTCCCTCTCACTCTCCCTGTCCCTCTCACTCTTTCCCTGTCCCTCACTCTCTTTCTCCCTGTCCCTCTCTCTCTCCCTGTCTCTCTCTCTCACTGTCCCTCTCTCTCTGCCTGTCCCTGTCTCTCTCTCTGTCCCTCTCTCTCTCTCTGTCCATCACACTCTCCCTGTCCCTCACTCTCTCCCTGTCCCTCTCTCTCTCTCCGTGTCCCTCTCTCTCTCTCTGTCCCTCTCACTCTCTCTATCCCTCTCTCTCTCTCTCTCTGTCCCTCTCTCTCTCTCTCTCCTTGTCCCTCACTCTCTCTCTGTCTCTCTCACTCTCCCTGTCCCTCTCTCTCTCTCTGTCCCTCACTCTCTGCCTGTCCCTCACTCTCTCCCTGTCCCTCACACTCTCTCTCCGTGTCCCTCTCTCTCTCTCCCTGTCCCTCTCTCTCTCCCTGTCCCTCTGTCTCTCTCCCTGTCCCGCTCTCTCTCTTCCGGTCCCTCTCTCTCCCTGTCCCTCTGTCTCTCTCCCTGTCCGTCTCTCTCTCCCTGTCTCTCTCTCTCCCTGTCCCTCTGTCTCTCTCCCTATCCCTCTCTCTCCCTGTCCCCCTCTCTCTCCTGTCCCTCTCTCTCCCTCTCTCCCTGTCCCTCTCACTCTCTCTCCGTGTCCCTCTCACTCTGTCCCTCTCACTCTCTCTGTCCCTCTCACTCTTTCCTTGTCCCTCACTCTCTCTCTCCCCGTCCCTCTCTCTCTCCCTGTCCCTCTCTCCCTGTCCCTCTCTCTCCCTGTCCCTCTCTCTCTCGCTGTCCCTCACTCTCTCTCTGTCCCTCTCTCTCTCCGTGCCCCTCACTCTCTCTCACTGTCCCTCTCTCTCTCCCTGTCCCGATCTCTCCCTGTCCCTCTCTCTCCCTGTCCCTCACTCTCTCCCTGTCCCTCTCTCTCTCTCTCCCTATGCCTCACTCTCTCCCTGTCCCACTCTCTCTCTCTCCCGTTCCCTCTCTCTCTCCCCCGTCCCTCTCTCTCTCTGTCCCTCTCTCTCTGTCCCTCTCTCTCTCTGTCCCTCTCTCTCGCACTGTCCCTCTCTCTCCCTCTGACCCTCTCTCTCACTCTCTCTCTGTCCCTCACTCTCTCCCTGTTCCTCACTCTCTCTCTGTCCCCCTCTCTCTCTCTCTCTCCGTGTCGCTCACTCTCCCTGGCTCTCTATCTCTCCCTGTCCCACTCTCTCTATCCCTCACTCATTCTCTGTCCCCCTCCCTCTCTCTGTCCCTTTCTCTGTCTGTCCCTCTCTCTTTCTCCCTGTCCCTCACTCTCTCACTGTCCCTCTCTCTCTCCCTGTCCCTCTCTCTCTCTCTCTGTCCCCTCTCTCTCTCTCTCCGTGTCGCTCACTCTCTCCCTGTCCCTCTCTCTCTCCTTGTCCCTATCTTTCTCTCTGTCCCTCACTCTCTCCCTGTCCCTCTCTCTCTCCGTGTCCCTCTCTCTCTCTCTCCCTGTCCCTCTCACTCTCTCTCCGTGTCACTCTCTCTCTCTGTCCCTCTCACTCACTCTGTGCCTCTCACTCTTTCCCTGTCCCTTACTCTCTCTCTCCCTGTCCCTCTCTCTCTCCCTGTCTCTCTCTCTCCCTGTCCCGCTGTCTCTCTCCCTGTCTCTCTGTCTCTCTCCCTGTCCCGCTCTCTCCCTGTCCCTCTGTCTCTCTCCCTGTCCCTCTCTCTCTCCCTGTCCCTCTCTAACCCTGTCCCTCTCTCTCTCCCTGTCTCTCTCTCCCTGTCCCTCTCTCTCTCTCCCTGTCCCTCTCTCTACCTGTCCCTCTCTCTCTCTCTCCCTGTCCCTCTCTCTCCCTCTCTCCCTGTCCCTCTCACTATCTCTCCGTGTCCCTCTCTCTCTCTGTCCCTCTCACTCTCTCTGTCCCTCTCCCTCTTTCCCTGTCCCTCACTCTCTTTCTCTCCCTGTCCCTCTCTCTCTCCCTGTCCCTCTCTCCCTGTCCCTCTCTCTCTCCCCCTGTCACCCTCTCTCTCACTGTCCCTCACTCTCTCTCTCTGTACCTCT